>NC_090176.1:43521672-43821672 GCF_024679245.1 Pseudorasbora parva
GCTTATGAACCAACTAGAAACGTAATGAAAATTGGCACCCTGTAGTGATGGTTATGAATAGTAATATGACTACTTTGTGGTCTTTAGGACGAACTCTAGCACCACCGCCAGTTAAAAACGTGATTTTCAAATGGTGAATCAGCGAGCAGCTCAGTGTGTTAGCCACATTCCAATCCAGTGTGACGCAGGCCCAGATCGCTGAGGTACTGAGGTGCAAAAGTTGCTTCCATTCCAGACATCGCGCCATGCTAAATGATCTAATTTGCTTAAATATGTGGGTATGTATATATTCCTCTTGGATTATAAATAAGTGTGTGTTTTTTTTTAAATTCTTTGTTGATTCTCATCTAAACTTCTTTTCATTTTGAGTTTATCCTACCTTTACATTATTTCTGCTGTTCTTGCTCTGGCTCTGATCTGCTGTTACTGACCCTGTATCACTGCTTACAGCTATATGTATTAATATTTTTGTTAATATTATTATTATTATTATTATTTTTATTGTTAATAGTAACTGTATTATATGAAAATGTTTAAATTATTTTATTTTTATCTGACGATTATGTATTTCTTTTCACTTTTTCCACTGCAATGACCTGTAAAGTCTACCATGGGGAGGGCTACAATCAAATATGTTGTCTTCTTATTGTTCTGACTACTCAATAAAAGTAATTGTTCACAATTTATTATTATTATTATTATTATTAAATTGGCTAATTATTACTAATGTTTGTTTATTGTTATTACTAATACACAATTTTTTATTAACTATATTAGTTTAATTAGTGTTATTAATGTTAATGTATTATATTGGTTTTAATTATTAAAAAATGTGGTTGTTATTATTATTCATTGTTAATATATTATTAATTGTATTATTAATAAAATATTATAAATGGATTCAATTGGTTTCAAAACATTCTTCTTTATATTATTATAACTATTATTAATTATTTTTAATTGTTAATATTTATTTTTATATACTATTATTATTAGAATAATTATAATTAATATTGTTATAAATTATATTTATTTATATTATACAGAAATACGTAATTATTATTATTATTCAACTGGTTGAAAATGGTTTATTATTATTAATAATAATTATGAATGATTGTTTGTTGTTGTAATATTATTTATTGTTAATATATTGTTGTTAATGGACTATATTAGTTGAATTAGTTTATTATTAATATTAATAAAGTATTTATTATTGTTGTTGTTGTTGTTGTCGTTATTATTAATATTAATTATATTGATTTTAATTATATAAAAATGGATTATCATCATCATCATCAGTAAGCAGTTTTTCTGATATTGTTCATTAGCCGAACAAAAGCTAGTCACTTGATACATTAATTTACAGTTACAAGCGTGCCTTAACCCTATTTTATGATGGCTCATCCAATCAGAGTCAGAAATATCTGTTTTATAAGAAGGGTTAACATCCTTAAGCTGATTTCCTTAAGCTATCATTACATTCTCATAAGCAGTGTTCTGGCTATTAACCCCTCTTTTCCCATGTTAGTTAATACCTCTGAGACAAAGGAAGGGGGTGGAGGCGTTCCGTCAGTGAGTTCAAGTGTGTGTAGACCTATGAGCGCGAGCCGCAGCGATAGGGGCGTCGCAGGCCTCTTGTGTGCGCTTACAAGTGGAGAGCACAAAGACTTAATTGAGATGAAGTGAGCCGTGGATTAGTATGGGTGCCCTCATCCTCGCTGACAATAGAGGCCCTCTGACAGGGGCCGTCGGCTGAGACTACCCTGCCTCCTCTTTTGTTTTTCAAGGACCCGTGTGTTTGCCTCCTCCAAAACCGCACAGAATTTGCCCAGCGGACGATTTTGAAGTGTTGTAACCGTGTCTAAATCAGGCTCTTTGTGAGTGAGCTTGATAATCAGATTCGGTTTGTTGGTTTTTCATTAAGCACATTTTTTTGTTCCTAAACATATGAAATCTACTTTTTGTTTAGACAAACGCAATATCACCAGAGGAAAGGGTATGTTTGTAATGACCGCCACAATCTGTACAGGGCCTGGTTCTCACACAGAGAATCATATTTCAGCTGTAAGGGATTGAGAAAGTCCAGCTGTTGTGCTTTGATGGAATGTTTGGAAAGAAGTCTCATGCTCAGGCGGCATTTATTCAATTAAAATACAGTAAAAACAGCCATTACTTTAGTCTTCAGAGTCACAGGATCCGGGATCTTTCAGAAATCAATCTAAAATCCTGATTTAATGCTCAAGAAACTATTCTTATTATCGATTTTGATAATTGTGTAACAAGTTATTTTACAGTGTCCTTTTGTACACATGTAGTTACTATAGCAATAGCTATATATTATGCATAATTACATGTAACCCTAATCCAAATCCCAATCTTAGCCATAATATTGTAATACATGTAGTTAATTAATATAACTAAAAGCATAATTTCACTGTAACATGGACACATTAAAATAAAGAGTAACAGAAAATTGTTTATAGTTGCTCAATAGTTTTGTGGGAACTTCAATGCATTGTTTTAGGGATACTTTTGTTAATTAAAAAGTTTAAAAGGCATGCATTTATTTGAAATACTAAAGAAATAAAGAATGTTAGAAAAGATTGATCAATTTAATGTGTCCTTGCTAAATAGAAGTATTCATTTCTTTAAAAAAAATATTGTTACTGACCCCAAACTTTGAATAGTGTTCAACAAAAACTGGAATAAAATGGAATAATTGTTTTAAATTCTGTTCAAAAATTATAACTCAATGGCAATCTAAGTTTCGGGTTAACTTTAAAAACATGTTTTGGTGTAATTTTATATTAATACAAATAAAAAATTAAATAAAAAACATGTTGTTCTTTGCTTCAGGAAATTTTGTATTTAAGATATGATGTTGATATATAACTCCGCAATGTGACAACATGCCCCAATGTTGTTGCAGCATTGTCAAATTGTTCTGATGTGTGTTCAGTGAACTGCATACTGTAATGTTCAATAGGTTTACATTAGTCACGACTTTAAGGTTTGTTCCTAAAGCCTACACAATTTTAAACTTCAGAAGCCCTTTGCTTTTTAGGTTAGGTAAGTATAGCTGGCTTTTGCATAATATTGTATTAACACATTGAAAAGTTGTGTGTTCCACCAGTAATAGTCCTCACTCTATTTTTACACACAACACAAGCATTTCGAGGAATTTGAGTTGAAGTACAATCCCTGTAGACCCCAATTAGGTCTCGGCACATTCTTTCATTAACAAGTGTCCTGATTTTAGGCACTGAGAGGTGTGAAACTCTCCCACTCAAACCAGTATGTTCCAGAATCATAATATTTAGACCAGCCGTGTGTTTTGAGACAGCTGATCGCAAAGAGGGTTAGTGTTTCTAAAATTATTTTATCAAGAATGCTGAACATTTTCCTAAAAGCTATAGCTAAACCTGACTAAACCTCTTTTGGACACCCTCAAAAGAAAGTAGGTTCGTAAAAAAAAGAAACAAAAAAGAAAAAAGTTAACTTTTCTTTCAGATGTACAGTTTTCCATCAATTGGAACATTCCACAAAACGTACTCGATAGTGGAAAAATGTTTGGTAACACTTTATTTTACAGTGTCATTGTTACATTTGTCACTGTAAACTCTAACGCTCAAAATGATTCATTGGTTTGAGTTCACTGTAAAAAAATATTTAGAAAAAAAGTTACCTGGTTGCCTTAAAATGTTGAGTTCATTTAAATTAAAATTTTGAGTTAATACAATGAAATTTTTTTGAGAATTGACAACCTATTAAAATATTATTAAAAGATTTTGTAAGCGTATTGGGTAATTTGTGTGTGTTTTATTTCTGATGACGCAGTGAAACATGCCAAATAGTGCTATTTTCATGATTTATCAAATGTGGTTCAGATACAATAATATTTTGAGTTTCTATTTATTAAACAAATTGCCTTCATTGTATCAACTTAAATTTTAATTTCAATAAACTCAAAATTTTAAGGCAATCAGGTTACTTAATTTTTTAAGTTAAACCAACAATTATTTTTTTTTACAGTGTAGAGCCAACTCAAATTAAACATTACACTCTAAAAAATGCTGGGTTGAAAACAACCCAAGTTGGGTTGAAAATTGACAAACCCAGAAATTGGGTTGTTTGAATGGGTCCATTTACTAGGGTTCAAACAACCCAATTTCTGGGTTTGTCCATTGTTAACCCAATTTAGGTTGTTTTTAACCCAGCATTTTTTAGAGTGTAGTTCAAACATATATTTATACGTATGATACTGACACGTTAAGTAATCTGAATTGTTTCATTGTTTTGAGTTTTATTTACTTGTTTCTTTTAATTGAGACCAACTTAAATTTAATTGAAATTGGGCTGGGATTTCTATTTCCCAGCATGCTTTGCCATGACGCGCAAAATGAAAAATTCTGGAATTGTTATATTATGTTTTTTTTTGTTTTTTTTTTTGGTGCAGCATTAATGGTAAGTGGGAGATTTAGCAGTGTTTAATGTTTTATTTTATGCTAATTCATAAGAGTTTGTTGTAATGCTGTTTAATTTCATAAAACATTTATTTATTTATTTATTTATTTATTTATTTATTTATTTATTTATTTATTTATTTATTTATTTATTTATTTATTTATTTATTTATTTATTTATTTAGTTTATTTATTATTTTTGTAGGGTTACCATCATGGTGGCGAGTGGAGTGTGATCTTAGTTTAAGAAAATATATATGTTAAATGAATTATTTTGCCATCCTCATTCAGCAAGTGATATTGTATGCTAATGCTACCAAAGCATTGTGTAACCAATAGCAAGGTGGGATTTGTTAAATTGGCTAGTTAAAGCTGGTCAAGTTTCCAGGACTACAAATGTGAGATTAAAAATCTGCAAGTTCTGCTTACTTAAACTTTACATTTCTTAACTTACGACTAAATGCCTCATTTTGTTTTTGAGTTTGCCTACTTATAAGCACAACTAGTTATAGTAATAACTATAAAGTATGCATAATCACATGCAGCTAACCCCAAACCAAACCATAATCTAGTAACACTTTATTTTACAGTGTCCTCGTTACACGTTACATGTACTTATAGTAATAACAATAATGACCAAACACTAATGCTACCCTAGCCCTATAGTAAGTATGTGTGGTTTATTAATATTACTCACTTAAATAAAATAGCGGAACCCATAATCCTAAACCCTACAGTACGTTCATGTAATATTGCTCAGTACTTAAATGTATAGTGTACCAAAGACATCTTAAAATAAGGGTTACAGTTTGTTTTGTGATGTCATTATTATTACAGTGTAATTCTAAATTTAAGTACGGCGTAATATTAATGAACTATATGTAGTTACGTTAGGGTTAGGGTAGGATTTGAGGGTTAGTTGCATGTAAGAATGCATAATTTACTGTTATTGCTATGGTGTAACATACTAAACACTGTAAAATAAAGTGTTACCAAACAAAGTGTAACCAAAGGTTCTTTATTTTTATATATATATATATATATATATATATATATATATATATATATATATATATATATATATATATATATATATATATATATATATATATATATATATATATATATATATATATATATATATATATATATATATATATATATATATATATATATATAATTCCCTAAGCAAATGAAAATGAAAAATGGTCTTATTTATTAAAGAGATTGGGTAAGCAGTAATATCTTTATGTTCCCTTGTAGATCACTTGATAAATGTGTGTATTTTGCTGGGTTTGTCTTTATTGTGCGGCTATTTAACAATATTAAAATATTGGAAATCTGGACCTCTTCACCAAATTCCTTATATTTTTTTAAAATAAAATTCCTAATATAGTTTGTTATTGGCATGTGTGTTAAGACTCTTAAAGCTTTTGTTCCTATCTTCCCCCTGGCTGATAGGGTGAGCTTTAAGTGTAAAGCTGTCACAGCCAACAGATGGCACTGATTCCACATGCGTGAGGCTTCTGGCCCACAAATTGGAGAGCCTTTGTCTTCATGATGATGCTCGGATAGCTCGCTAAGTAGCTCCTCGGGGAGGTTATTGTAATGGCAGTTTTAGCAGTCACACACCAACACTAGATGCTTCCACAGATCGCAGCTGCTGCTGGGATTACTGCACTGTTAACCTGTCAACTTTAAGAAGTGCCTGCGATCCCCTTTCTCTATATCTGCAGGAAAGATGCCAGGGAAAAAGTCATCAGCGCAACTATTAGAAATCCTCCTTCAGTTTCTTGGCAAAATCCTCGACGCCAGGGATGTTTATCATTGAAGGTCTTAAGTGAACAAGATGAATCTATTTATGACATTTTTTTTAGGCATGCTGCAAAGAGCGAATCGCACAAAACCCATCAAGAATGTGTCCAGCTCGCATTTTACCCCAATTTACAAAAATAAATCAAATAAAATAGTTGAAAATAAACACAACCTATTTTTGTTTGCACTGATTTTCATAACAGTAAAAAGCTTAATTCCTGATTCCGATAAAACAAACATTGTTTATTAATACTGTGTTTGACCCCCTTTCGCCTTCGGAACTGCCTTAATTCTACGTGGCATTGATTCAACAAGCTGCTGAAAGCATTCTTTAGAAATGTTGGCCCATATTGATAGGATCGCGTCTTGCAGTTGATGGAGATTTGTGGGATGCGCATCCAGGGCACGAAGCTTCAGTTCCACCACATCCCAAAAATGCTCTATTGGGTTGAGATCTGGTGACTGTGGGGGCCATTTTAATACAGTGAACTCATTGTCATGTTCAAGAAACCAATTTAAAATGATTTGAGCTTTGTGACATGGTGCATTATCCTGCTGGAAGTAGCCATCAGAGGATGGGTACATTGTGGTCATAAAGGGATGGACATGGTCAGAAACAATGCTCAGGTAGGCCGTGGCATTTAAACGATGCCCAATTGAAACTAAGGTGCCTGAAGTGTGCCAAGAAAACATCCCCCACACCATTACACCACCACCACCAGCCTGCACAGTGGTAACAAGGCATGATGGATCCATGTTCTCATTCTGTTTATGCCAAATTCTGACTCTGCCATCTGAATGTCTCAACAGAAATCAAGACTCATCAGACCAGGCAACATTTTTCCAGTCTTCAACTGTCCAATTTTGGTGAACTCGTGTAGCCTCTTTTTTGTAGTGGAGATAAGTGGGGTCTTCTGCTGTTGTAGCCCATCCGCCTCAAGGTTGTGCGTGTTGTAGCTTCACAATAATATATGTATTTGATCTAAATAATGTCACATTCATTTAATTTGCTTTTAGGGTGAAATATGACCTGGACATGTTTTTGATGTATTGTGACATTTACCAAACTACAGATTCAGATTGTTTTGCTTTCAGTAAAAACATATCCATTGCCTAATGTTGTGCATGTCACCTTCTGAGAGAGAGTTATTGTGAGAGTGAACACCCTTCCCCTCTCACTTCTTCTCCACTCACACAGAACACCGAACTGTCTGTCTGCATAACCTTAACATGTATCACCCATCCCACTTTAATCCTCAGGCTTTGAGGAATTTAGACTCCAAAATGAATCTGTCAGAGAGTATCTGTGTCGATGATACATATTATCTCTGACACCAAAGCGACTTCTTGTGGTCAGATTCCATTGTTGTAGACTCAAAGCCAATGCATCTTATTCCTAGAAGAGTATGTTTCAAATTAGTCAGGACACATTTGTCCAGAATGTCCCTAACAATGGGTCTTTGTGAGAACTTGTAAAAAGGCTCATCTGGGCTTCAAACACACAGATTGCTGGTGTGAGGAACCAGTCGGCAGACAGTCGCCTCCTAATTATTTTAGCCCCTAATTGGCATTCAAAACAAGGCAACAACACCAGCTCTCACTCCCTCACTCTCTATTCTTGCTGTCTTTGTGTCTTATGGTGGGAGTTTCCAAGCCTGTGTGTTTTTATGGCATCCATCATAAAGTGGAAAAGTCAAAGTTTCATGCAGGATGTGCATTTGAGATCACTCTGTATTCTTTGATTTTTTTTAAGTTCTGAGTGCATTTTGTTCAAATGTTGGCTCTTAAAGCAACAGTTCAATCAAAAATGAACACCACAGTAGGGCTTTCGCACTTGAAATTACCCTGGGTCATTCTAAACCCCAGGGAAACAGAAGCCTGGGTTATCTGGGTTGTCTATTTACCCTGGGTTAACAATTAACATGATCGTTCACCCAAAAATAAAAATGATGGCTACCGGTAATACAAGATTTAAAATGGCAGTGAATGCACTGGAGCCCAACATTTGAAGCCCAAAAAAGTGCATCCATTCAGTATAAAAGTAACAGCTCCGGGTGGGTTAATAAAGGCCTTCTGAAGTGATTATAAAGTAAAATATCTATCTTTTGGTGGACCTCCTTTCATATTTAACTTACAAGAAAGTGTAGCGCCTCTTGCAGGTCAAGATGCTTAAACGATAGCTAGCTTTTTCCGTAAGTTGAATGCAGAAGAATTATAACGTATTTATTGTGGATATTTTTCTTTCACAAACCTATTGATTCGCTTCAGAAGGCCTTTATTAAGGCCTTATTAATCCTGGGTAAGCTGTTGCATGCCGTAAAAGCAGAACAGCGTTTCACAACCCTGGGTGAAAAGCGGTAATAAACTAAATTACAAGTGTGAAATGTTCCTTTACTCGGGGTTAAAAAGCAGGGTTTAGAATAAAGTACAAGGTACACTTAAAAATAAAAGTTGTTCATTGGCATTAACCTGATAACCGTCACGAGGACGGTGACGCACTGAAACTCTCTTTGCTTAAATTAGCTCAAAATTACTATCAGATGTAAGTAATTACCTTGACAAACTATACATCATTAAAAAGATCTAAGACTAAAGTTTAATTTTGTTACCTCTGTTTTATTCTCAAAGTCTTATAATGACCGTAATGTGTTAATATGTGCCAGGAGTTATGAATATGATCTTGGGCGTCGCTACCTTTTGATTGTAATATGCGCGTCATTTGCTCCCATTCATAAAATACTCCTCTTTGGTCGTCATGAAGACACTCGACAAAACAACTTCCCTCAGGGTTTTTACTTCAAATGTGTGCAGATGTGGAGAAATATTGATAGATTCTCACATGTTTGAGTCAAATTTCTATACAGAGAAGTATTATTTATTCAATCTTTATCCAAAATCCGCGGATGTGTGATTATGAGCGCAGTAGACTGTGTTATGCTGTGTTTTCAATTCATTCTGGCAGCCGGGGGGCGCTGGAAAGCTGTACTACTGAAAATTCACTCCCCTATGCATAGATGAAGAACAGACACACCATGTGACATTCAGGAAGTATCTGACATTTCCAAAACAGCTTGAGTTCTTTAGATCGCTATTTTATGCAGATAGACACGTTTTAAGACAATAAACACACAATCGCGGCAATATATGGTTGGTCTGTGTTCTTTATGCCATGTTGGGTGGCTTCATAATAGATGATATTTATAATGCAATGCTATTCCACATAGCTTTTAGCATTGTATATTTTCTGTCAGATTTTTTGACCCGAAGCTATATGAGATCACATATTGTTATATAAAACACTCGACTTATAAATTATAAAGTGATATGAAGCAAGTTTTGAATAAAACATGATTTTAATCGTATAAATTGTTGTTTTGCTGGTGTGCTAAGCTAACATGCTAGCTTGCCCTAGATGCACCTGCCACTGAGTAAATACTTTATTTTTATGAACATTTTCTAAATGTAAAACTACTGAAATGCTTATTTGGACGAAATGCATTCGATAGAGTCTCAGTGAGGGTAAAGTGAGAGGTTTGATTTAGAAATGAGGTTTGAATAGAACAGTTTGAATAGAGAATCGTTAGTAATTATAATGCAGACAAAAGAATAATAATTAGAGCCATAACCAGTCCGCAGAAGTGTGAATGTGTGCCGGGGAGACAAACTGAATGGGGCAGTTTGCACCTCTAAACAATAGAGGCAAAATAGAATGAAAGCTGAGAAGACATGGCAATAAACATCAGTTGATATTTTAGAGATATCTCAAAATAAAATCACATGAAACGATCTTGTAAAACGTTTAATAAAATTCAGAGTTTTAGACTGATCATCTTCAGATCTGAAATATAACATGGTCAGACTTGTGGCTTTAGCTGTAGTGCATTTCTAGATTTCTCCAAGGCCCACTTCAATTTTATTTTCATAAAGATATATCATACAAATAAATTTCTAATAACTTTACAAAACTTTGAAGCTTATTATAGCTTTTTTTATTATAAAAAATATTATCATTATGACTTTACAGTAAACTGCCAGGTGTCTGCTTTCAAATGAGACCATAATTATGCTTTTAGTGCAAAGGATTCACAAACTGTATTTGTTTTAGTCTGAGTATACATTTCTTAGGATTTTTTCAAAATTTAGAAATCAGCTTAACAGGTTAAAGAAGAACATTTAGAAGATCCTTTTGGATCCTTTCAATAACACAAAAGGTTCTATATGGTGGAAAAAAGTTTCTTTAGATCATTTTTTTAATATTCTCCCAAACCCGAAAGGCTCTTTAAGGAACCCCCAACATTTTTTTATCTGGCATTGTTGTGAAAAAACCTCTTTTGGAACCTTTATTTTTAAGCGTGGACAATGTCAAGATTTGGGAAAATGGGACTAAAATCGGCAAACAAAAACACAGGAAGAGAAGTGAGACAAAGTAAGGTTTCTCTCAGAAGTCAGAGTCTTGCACGTGAGCTTATCCTGAGGTCCATCGTCCTGTGAAAGATAAGTGCTTTGTTCTGTAGTTGATTTGAATGATCCTGAGTCTCTTGTAATCCAGAGCTGGGAGCGTGTGAGCCGAGCAGAGATCACACAGGAATGAGGCCAGCAGGAAGAGGAATCGCCTGCATGTCCAAATAAGGATAGAAACGTCCGTCTGGCTGTTCCCTGCCTGCTTTTGTTCTTACGGAAGGGGGTTTCCCCCTCCCCTATAAATGCTTACTGCCAAATAAGTCAGCACTATTAGCACACTAAACCACCGTGGCCTCATCAAACCAAGTAAAGCAGATGGTTTTCATCATAAGGAATGACACCACTGGGCCATTTTCGGGGGAAAAGTTGTGTTGGACTTTAACTAAAGAATGACTAGCACTATGCATGATGCAGACCCACAGGGAATAAATAGAAAAGATGCTCTGACCTCTTTATGACCTCACCTCATAAAACTTCAGAGGAAGTATCCGCCTGCACCCTCAGGTCGACTGGAGCTTGTGTTTTAAATTAGTGCGGTCCACTCTCAGGTGACTCACGCTGTACTTAACATTGGATGAGCCACTTTTGCCCCAGAATAGCTTGGATTATAAAAAATAATCACATGAAGATAAATAAACCCACAGCACACAGCTTAGCACTGAGAGAAGCTCACTGTGCTGCCAATTACAGAGAACAGGTTTTCATGGATTACCTCAGCCATGTGCAGGATCCATCAGCAATACCAGCTTTCCAGATGCTGTCAGCCTCAGTCATTTATGACCAGGTTTTTAAAGGGGTAGTTCACCCAATATAATATACCCAATATATATATACAGAAAATATACTGTTATTATAGGCCCATGTGATGTCATTCCTAACCTGTTGATGTCCTTCATTTGAACAGAAAAGGAGAATAAAGGTGCATTTTTGTTAATTTCTTTATATTGTTTATTAAAATATTAAATGTTACCCAAAGTGACATTGCATTCAATATACATTTTTATATTTCATTTGTTACATTATATGTATATTTTATATTCAAATTTAGTATGCAATTGTATGTATAGTATGCAATGTAAGCATATTATTATATTATATTAATTATATTATATACAATATATAAAATATTTTTTATAATTACAATGCTATCAAAGGCTCTCCTATTTATGTGTTTGTTTTCTGAACAAAATATTTGACTAAATTTAAGTTTTTGACCTCAATGACATTTTATATCATTAGTAAATAGAGGTATATAATATAATATAATATAATATAATATAATATAATATAATATAATATAATATAATATAATATAATATAATATAATATAATTAATATAGGTGATTTTTCAGTGAATTTTTTTAAAATATATTTTATTTGAGAAATAATAGGCAAGGCAAGTTTATTTATATAGCACATTTCATACACAATGGCAATTCAAAGTGCTTTACATAGAAAGGAATTAAAATAGGGATAAAAAATGCATAAGAAGAAGAATACAATGTAAAGAGAATTAAAAATAATAAAATGATGATAACCAAAGAAAAGAACAGGTAAACTAAAACAGTTATAAAAAGAATTTTAAAAATGATGCATAGATAAGGTGCAATCAGTCGGACGTACAGCGGCACAGTGCTCATTCAGTAAATGCTCAGCTGAACAGATGTGTTTTGAGTCTGGATTTGAATGTGGCTACTGTTGGAGCACATCTAATCTGTTCAGGAAGCCGGTTCCAACTGTGGCTGGCATAATAGCTAAAGGCAGACTCTCCTTGCTTTGAGTGAACTCTTGGTATTTCTAACTGACTTGATCCTGCTGATCTGAGTGATCTGTTGGGTTTGTATTTAATCAGCATATCTGCGATGTATTGAGGTCCTAGGTCATTGAGTGATTTATAAACAAGTAATAGTACTTTAAAATCGATCCTAGATGGAACTGGAAGCCAGTGTATAGACCTGAGGACTGGTGTGATATGGTCATATTTTCTGGTTCAGCTCAGAATCCTGGCAGCAGCGTTCTGTATGAGCTGCAGCTGTCTAATGGTCTTTTTGGGAAGGCCAGTGAGAAGTCCATTACAATAGTCCACCCTACTGGTGATGAAAGCATGAACCAGTTTCTCTAAGTCTTTCTGGAAACAAAGCATCTAATTCTTGCAATATTTTTCAGATGATAGTATGCTGATTTAGTTATTGCTTTGACATGACTACTGAAACTCAGGTCTGACTCCAAAATCACTCCAAGATTCCTGACTTGATTTTTTGTTATCAGACCTTTAGCCTTATTAAGATATGCATTCACCTTGAGAATTTCATCTTTGTTTCCAAATGTAGTGATTTCAGTTTTGTCTTTGTTTAACTGAAGATAGTTTTGGCACATCCAGTTGTTAACTTCATCAATGCATTTGCACAGCGAGTCAATGGGGCTGTAGTCATTAGGTGATAGTGCTAAGTAGAGCTGGGTGTCGTCAGCATAGCTGTGGTAAGCAATATTGTTCTTTTTCATTATTTGGCTCAGTGGCAGCATATACAGGTTAAACAGGAGAGGTGCTAGAATTGACCCTTGTGGGACTCCGCATGTCATGGATGTCCACTCAGACTTATGGTCTCCTATACTATGTTATATTGATAATAAATTAATATAATATATATAAAATGAATACTATTATTACAATAATTATGCTTTTTTTAATTTATCTGTTTGTTTTTCAGAAGAATTTTTTTTTTGAAATTAATTTAAGTGTTTGACTTCAATAGAATGTTTTTATGTCATTATAAAGTAAAAAGAGGTAAAATAAATAAATGGACTAAACTGAAACTAAAATAATTTTTTAGACGTATTTATGAATAAAAATGAAAATAGTTTGAGACACACACACACACACACACACACACACACACACACACACACACACACACACACACACACACACACACACACACACACACACACACACACACACACACACACACACACACACACACACACACTATATGACATGGCATGTATAAAAAATGACATGTTGACTACAATGATTGACTGATGGCAGCTTCGCTAATGAGCTATTCCGAGCATTCACGTCAAAGACTACAGACAGGGAAAAAAGCCTCAAGGAGCTCTGCGGAAAAAAATAGCCACCGGCAAAACATATACTATAATGTAATTAAATATTCATGAATAATATGTTGCTTGCAAAGTTTAATGTTAAATTCTCACTAACAAAACTCTGTCACTGGGTACTGCCATACCCTTTCAAAAATGTATACATTTGTGCCCTATTTACCTAGCCTGGTCTTACATTTCATTTGTACAGAGAGTCTGGCCACTCTCCATTGACAAGCGTTTATTTCCGCAAAGGTGGGTACGTTTGATCGTGACGTATGTTATGTTTCACACATAAATGTGCACTTGTGCAGGCCACCTCAGTGATAAAATCATAAGATAAAACCTAAAACTCGTGCATTCGGATTGTGATTTATTCACGCCACGGTGGAGGAGAGTTTTGTGATCGGTAATGCGCTGCTCATGTGGTCCGTAACATGATTATATGCTGTAAATAAAATGTCATATGCTTGGTATGATAATAAATGCTGCTATAAATAACGGCCCAATTCAAATATTTACGTGCTTTTATTTTAATTTGTTTGAGCGGTGATGAAATATATTGCTCTTGTAAATACTGGCCAGCATTTTAAAGAAATACAAGTCTAGAAATGCATCCAAATAACAGCAAAGCGCAATCATACGGTGCTCTGCAGTGGTCAAAAAATTATTATAAACAGTGAATTTTGAAGTTATATATTTTAGAAAACTCAGAGATGTGGATTCGGACAGCTGTTACATCAACACGACCTTGGTGTTTGTCAAAAGCAGTAGGTAACTCGGCCGGGGATTTTTACATGGGTGGTGAGACGGACGGCAATAAAATAACTGACCAGTCCCTGTAACTTAAATGATGGTAATACCTTCCAACTCCACGAGAAACCATTACCGTCTGAATAAGGCGTCAGCCAACTCCTTCACCCCTAAAGGGGCGAGCTGGAAAATCAAACTTTTCCCGAAATTACCATGTTGGGGAGGAGACCACCAACAAACCTCAGCAAAGATTGCTCCAGCTTTAACTTCTGGATATTCAGCTGCGGTGCCACAACGGAATGAATGGTTTCGTTCGCATCTTTCTCCGCCACCATTACTGAACTACATCTCAAACTAGGGCACGACATCAACGTCATCGTTCTTAGCCACTCCATCTGTTCGAAAAAATTTGTTGGGAGAAAACCTAAGAATACACCGCAGTCCAAGACGTAGTACTGAAGGAAAATGAAAATTGAGTGGAAGTATAGGAGGGCAGAGCCAGGCTTCTATTTACCCCTAAAAGGTACATACTTAATGTAATGCTCTACTGGGTGGCTGCCCTGCTCGCTTAATAAACAAACTCCAGCTGTTCCAAAATACAGCAGCTTCGTCAACACTGTACTGGCTCCCCATAAAACATCGTAAACATTTTAAAATCTTGTTAATTACTTACAAATCACTAAATGGTTAAGCTCTTAGCGGTTAAGCTCACTATTCTCCATCACATCTATTGCAGTCTCAAAATTCTGGCCAGTTGATAATACCAAAAATATCAAAATCAACTGCTGGCAGACGATCCTTTTCCTATTTAGCACCTAAACTTTGGAAAAGTCAGCATTGTTCGGGAAGCAGACACACTCTCAGCTTAAATCTAGACTAAAAACACATCTCTTTATGGCATACACATAGAACATTATCAGTTTACATTATTCAGATCAGTTCAATTATATTTAACTACAGATATTTCATCTATTATGAGCTGCAGTAAGTTCGAGCACTTCACAAAACAGATAGTAAGTTCTGAATCCCTTCACAAGGCCTCACTGTTGAGGCTCATCCAAAAACAGCTTGACGAGGGAGAGGTCTGTTGGAATGTGAAAATTCTCACTTCTGTGAAACCCCACCTCGCTGGCTTCTGTTGAGTGTCTACCTGACTTATCAGATATCTCAGAGCGAGTACTTGAGGCGGGACATTACACAGTACTGCTTCCCTGTCACGGTGAATTATACAGTCCAGAACAGTAATAGAGCAGTTTTACAGGGTTCTGCCCTCTTAAGCATGTCAAGATTAAAGCCGTGGCATATTAGCCCAAGCCTAACCTTTGGTTTAACCTCAAACGACACCTATAATCCCCAGGGTTAATAAAGACAACATCAAACAGAACAACTGCTTATTATGCTTATTCATGAGTTATTCACAACGTGCTTTGAGTGCCTTGAAAAGCGCTATATAAATGTAAGAAAGTATTATTATTATTTAATGCATCCAACTAATAAATCCTACTATTTTAGAGATTTTTGGAGCAAAGTTATACTCTACACATGTACAGAAATGTAGACTTGAATAAATCGGCCAATGCTCTGTAAGTGAGTGGTCAAAGAAAAAAAAAAAATAAATAAAGAAAAAAAAAACACGCTTTTATTGGCATATCAAGTCCATTCCATTTTCCAACTTACCCAAGGCCAGTATTATAAGGTCCGAAATTAATACGGTTGTTGGAGGAAAATGGCAATAAATATGATCAAATTTTCCAAAATATTTCAAATATTAGGCGCAAAAATGCCTTATTCTGCATGACCTTATTCTACATACCTCATCTTACCCAATACCTTACTTTAAATGCTACAAAAACGGCCTTAATAACTATTAATAAGCAGTATATTGGGAGTTTATTGAGGCAAAAGTCATAGTTAATAGTGAATATGTGTTCCCCATACTAAAGTGTTACCAATATTTGATATATTTCTTAATGCTTAGCTTTAGTAAACATATTTGTGCCTCATAGTGACCTGTAACGGTCATATTCTTCCTTAACTGTCTTTCTGAGCCGAGTGTTCTTGAATAATATTATATATATATATATATATATATATATATATACTGTACACTGTAAAAAAAAATTTGGTTGGTTTTTGTTGGTTTAACTTTAAAAAGTAAGTAACCTGGTTGCCTTAAAATTTTGAGTTTATTGAAATTAAAAATTTGATACAATGAAGGAAATGTGTTTAATAAATAGAAACTCAAAATATTTTTGTATCTGAACCACATAAAAAATTTGATAAATCATACACACACAATTACCCAATACGCTTACAAAATCTTTTAATAATATTTTAATAAAGGTTGTCGAATCTCAAAAAATTGTCAATGTATTAACTCAAAATTTTAATTTCAATGAACTCAAATTTTTAAGGCAACCAGGTAACTTTTTTTCTAAATATTTTTTTACAGTGTATATATATATGTATGTTTTTTTTGTCTTCAGCAAAAAAACAAAGACTTATTACCATTGTTGCTGTTAATTTTATTCAAAATTTTCAAAATTGTATTCAATTTCATAAAAAAATAAAATAAAATAAAAAAGTTAACTTTGCACAACACTTGCCTTCATATCATTTTAAATTATTTGACTGAATTTAATTTGACATGGATGACACTGGGATGTAACATAATTAGAAAAAAATAGGTAATGGTTTAAAAAAAAAATGCTTGTAAAATCAATTCTAGGGAGCAAAGGAAAAAAAAAGTGAATTTCTAACACTGCTTGACAATGTTTTTCTAAGCGTTTTGCACTAATTCTATTACACCGTAATGTTCTTTGGGAATACAGTCTTTCTATTGTAATATGCTGTTGTTTACTAAACAGGCTGTGCTTTGCTTTGTCTCCCCAGTGATCTGCATTAACTTTAAGGCTCGTACCCTCTGCTGCCAGCCTGCCAATGGCATTTATCGCAAGAGTAGCCATGGGACCCGCGTGCGGCACATAAAGATTGGCAATCTGCAGAAGTAATGTGAGGCTGGAACTCCAGGCTCCAGACGTCCTGACACGCGTCCTCCTCTCTCAAAGTCATCAGCGCTGCTGGATTCAGTCGGCTGCTGAGATAGAAAGTGAAAAGTCTCTGCTAGACGTCAGACCGTATTTTCCCTCATAGTTTTAATGTCTTCTCCCTGAAAATGAGCTTCCTTTTAATTGCTCCTGAAATAATTTGGGGCTCTGCAGTTAGGCTAAATCAATCCAGGGAGCAGAAGGGGGAAAAGATGATGGATTCGTCGTGTCTACAGCATTTCCTCCAAGCTCCTCTCTGATATGTCTTGTTTGTCAAGATGATTCACTCTCAGTGATTCATGTGAGTTGATCTCAAGAGATACATGGTGTGAAGTGTGTCAGGAACATTCAGAAAACACTTTGTCATTAACTCTTAGTCATAGAACGTTATAGAATTGGGCTGAATATTCAAATGATAAATTCTGTTATAATTTACTCAAGTCATTCTAAACTTTTGACTTTATTTTGTGGAATATTAACAACAACAACATATAAAACATAATACAGGTCCTTCTCAAAAAATTAGCATAGTATCATAAAGTTCATTATTTTCCATAATGTAATGATAAAAAATAAACTTTCATATATTTTAGATTCATTGCACACCAACTGAACTATTTCAGGTCTTTTATTGTTTTAATACTGGTGATTTTGGCATAAAGCTCATGAAAACCCAAAATTCCTATCTAAAAAAAATCAGCATATTTCATCCGACCAATAAAAGAAAATTGTTTTTAATACAAAAATAGTCAACCTTCAAATAATTATGTTCAGTTATGCACTCAATACTTGGTCGGGAATCCTTTTGCAGAAATGACTGCTTCAATGCGGCGTGGCATGGAGGCGATCAGCCTGTGGCACTGCTGAGGTGTTATGGAGGCCCAGGATGCTTCGATAGCGGCCTTAAGCTCACCCAGAGTGTTGGGTCTTGCTTCTCTCAACTTTCTTTTCACAATATCCCACAGATTCTCTATGGGGTTCAGGTCATGGGGTTCATGGAGTTGGCAGGCCAGTTGAGCAAAGTAATGCCATGGTCAGTAAACCATTTACCAGTGGTTTTGGCACTGTGAGCAGGTGTCAGGTCGTGCTGAAAAACCAAATCTTCATCTCCATAAAGCTTTTCAGCAGATGGAAGCATGAAGTGCTCCAAAATCTCCTGATAGCTAGCTGCATTGACCCTGCCCTTGATAAAACACAGTGGACCAACACCAGCAGCTGACATGACACCCCAGACCATCACTGACTGTGGGTACTTGACACTGGACTTCAGGTATTTTGGCATTTCCTTCTCCCCAGTCTTCCTCCATACTCTGGCACTTGATTTCCGAATGACATGCAAAATTTGAGCAACAGTCCAGTGCTATTTATCTGTAGCCCAGGTCAGGCGCTTCTGCCGCTGTTTCTGGTTCAAAAGTGTCTTGACCTGGGGAATGCGGCACCTGTAGCCCATTTCCTGCACACGCCTGTGCACGGTGGCTCTGGATGTTTCTACTCCAGACTCAGTCCACTGCTTCCGCAGGTCCCCCAAGGTCTGGAATCGGTCCTTCTCCACAATCTTCCTCAGGGTCCGGTCACCTCTTCTCGTTGTGCAGCGTTTTTTTGCCACACTTTTTCCTTCCCACAGACTTCCCACTGAGGTGCCTTGATACAGCACTCTGGGAACAGCCTATTCGTTCAGAAATGTCTTTCTGTGCCTTACCCTCTAGCTTGAGGGTGTCAATGATGGCCTTCTGGACAGGGTCGGGTCGGCAGTCTTACCCATGATTGCGGTTTTGAGTAATGAACCAGGCTGGGAGTTTTTAAAAGCCTCAGGAATCTTTTGCAGGTGTTTAGAGTTAATTAGTTGATTCAGATGATTAGGTTAATAGCTCGTTTAGAGAACCTTTTCATAATATGCTAATTTTTTGAGAAGGACCTGTATATACTGTAATTATATTATATTATATTATATTATATTATATTATATTATATTAATTATATTATATTATATTATATTATATTATATTATATTATATTATATTATATTATATTATATTATATTAAACATCTTAATATGAGTCTGGCTTATCAGGCTAATGTTAACTACAAAAGGATTAAGAATTAAGGTGAAGTATTAAGTATGAAACCATCAGGAACCATACATTTAGTCTCCAGCGTCACAATTTTCCAGAACTGCAAGAATCTCCAGAAGTGCAAGGTGTCAGGATCTCAGAGACTTAAGTTAAGTAAAGAATCCTAAAAAATGCCCCCCATTTAATAAGAATCACAAGCGGAAGTGTTGTAAAATACATTAAGACTGATTTTTTCATAATGTTCTATTAACAAAGTTCGGGAGGAACACTGTCAAAGGATCTATCCAATCATCATGTCATTCCATCCAGCTGTCAGCAATCATCAACATGTCTACCCAATCAGCACAAGTGGAGGATTATATAAATACCCAGTCAACTCACCAATGTTCCTCGACAGTTTTTCAGCTTCCTTCCACCACCCTGTTTTCCTCACACTCACTTTACTTTCCTAGCCAGAGATACGGGGGAGTGCTTTGGGTTCGGGCCATATACCGAGCTCGAAGCCCTCTCCTTCAGCACACCAAATACGCATACTATTACGCATGATATTACGCATAATATTACGCATACTATTTACTGATTACCTGAGTGTGAACTCATAAAATAGTGAACTCATAGACAGATAGGTTGAGAGTGACTCTTGAAGGACCAGCACCACATCCTCTATTTTGAAGAATTCATCTTCCAGAAAAGTTTGGGGAGTTAATTTTATTTCCTATCCTGTCCGTATTGCAGAGATCAGAAAATCAATGTGCCTCAAAATTCTGCGCATAGTGTAATGTGATTGTGCAAAGATGGCGGCAAGCGGGCCATGTACTTCCAGCTGGGTCCCGCACCAGCCGAGCAATGCACAGGAATACTAGTGGATATTCTTCAGTCTTAATAGACTTCCTCATTTTTCGCTCAGAACTTTTCTTTATGAAGAAGAAACTTCACATTAAGTTGAAAAGAGCTTGCTGCTTGCTAATGCACACTAGCAAGCTTAATACATTCTGTGGGTAATTAACAAGAAAAAGCTCTCTCTTCCATCGGAATCCATTTCCAAAGTCGAAGCGTGCTGTTTCTCCCTCTTGTACTGTCTGGAGCCAACCGAGTCCTGCAAATGACTGATGGAATAGCTCTGCACATTACGGTATAAATAACTGCACTGGTACATTAATTACCACCTCCGACTGGATCTCGCCCTGATCACACTCCCATCTAATGGCAAAGCCTGTCAAAGCATCAGTGGGAACCTTGACACCTTCCTGTGAGAATAAAGTGATGAGAACAGTGAGCTATCCGCTATCAGAGGCTGTGGCAAAGAAGTGCCAAAGTGCTCAGAAAAAAAAAAGAGAAGAGAAGAGAAGAGATGAGGTGCAAACCTTGGCACCTTTCTGGGCGTGTGGGTGGGTGGAAGATGAGGGGCTAGACATGTTGTCATGAATCTGTCATCATACAACTTGTCCTCGATCCACGTCCCCCCTTCCGATCAGTCTTGGTGCACGCTGACACCTGTCTCAGAAATCATTTACATTTTTGCACATAACATCTGTCATCTGATTAGCAGTTAACTTACTAGTCAAATATCCCTTTAACTCTTTATTGGCATAGAATGATACTGTAAAACTGTAGCAATTGTTTACTTTTTTTTTTAATTTTTAAAATTGTGTTGCTGGAATTTTTTCAGTTTAGTTTTTGTTCAATGAAAAAATTATAATTATTATTATCCCTAAAATTTGTTTTGGTTTAGACCTTATGCAACACATATTGTGATGCTAGACGACTGGGTCCGAGCGTCTCCAAAACTTCAGCTCTTGTGGGGTGTTCCCAGTCTGCAGTGGTCAGTATCTATCAAAAGTGATCCAAGGAAGGAACAGTGGTGAACTGGCAACAAGGTCATGGGCGGCCAAGGCTCATTGATGCACGTGAGGAGCGAAGGCTGGCCGTTTGGTCTGAGCAAACAAACAAATTACTGTAGCTCAAATTGCTCAAAAAGTGAATGCTGGTTCTGATAGAAAGGGTCAGAATACACAGCGCATCGCAGATTGTTAAGTATAGGGCTGGCCCATGCTACCCCTGCATGTGAGCATCAGAACTGGACCACACAGCAATGGAAGAACGTGGGCTGACACTTGGGTCCTGCAATCCTTTGTTGCAGACCAAATGTTATTTGTTAATTTTAATATTCTTACATTTATTTGTATATTTATTTATTCATGCATTCATTTATTTTTTTCATTTATTCATACCCACATGTATTTATTTATTGATTCATTTATTTGTACTTTTCCGTGTGCAACATGGAAATGAGGAGGGCGGTCCTTCTGTAGCTTCAGCACATCATTGGTTGAGAGCTCACGCACAGAATAGCCAGACCAGCTGAGGAGCGTTATCAGTAAATGATGGCCGGATAGTTCTTTCACATACACCAAACAACTTATCAATGTTTCCAGCAGTTTGATTAGTTTGACCCATTGAGAGATAAGTTTCAATGGTACTTATCGGAAAGAAAGTACGATGGTCGCCCCACCTTAGGACCATCTTACTACCTCGCTGTTCTCATCAAGTCAGATGGGCCTAAGGTGGGGCGACCATCCTAGTTTTTTCCAATAAGTACCATTGAAACATCTCTCAATGGGTCAAACTAATATTACAGGGTACTACAAAATATTACTGGGGTAGGTTGATGGGGAAAGTACAACAAGTAGACAAAATGCACAAAATCTAAGGGTCTAACAGTTTTATTATTTGAAAATCTAACAGTTTTATTATTTGAAATGAATGGCTGCAATAATAAAATATGTAAACATGGGGAGTGTGCATATTGTGTGTGTTTGTTCGTACATGTGTAACCCCTTCTGTTCGGACCAAGACTCGCACCTGGGTCCGCCGGCATGAGAGTCGGACGCTCTAACAAGGAGGCTAAAGGCTGCAACCCCTAGCGTCAGTCTCTAGAGCATCTCTTGAGATCAGAGGAGTAAGGTTTACTCGCACAACAACTACTAGCTGGCCTCTGTTACACATGTACATGTCATGTCGTGTGTGTGAGAGAGAGCAAATTAACATAAACAGGCATTCTGTAGAATAATCACAACATTTTTCTTAGTTGTATGTAAGTGGATGGTGATTTCAAAAGACTTGTTACAACCTACCCCGCCAGTCACTCATTGTTTAGCTAGCTGTATTAGCATTAGCTTTGAAAATAGCAGGAGAAATTGATACACCATTCTTTACCAGAGAAACTACACTTCAACCTGATATATCTCATACAACATTATCTACAACAGTAGAAGTCCTGAAAAAAATATTATGTTATTATCTTACATTAGAATGAGATTTTCAGCTGTAGCTTCAGGAGAGATAGCATCACAGACTGGAAAAGCTCCATGTGGGATCGTGAGGGAAGCCAGAGGAATTCGTGATTCGTGGAATTGTTAGTGCTCCCTGTGTTACAAGTATACTATGTACTATATACATATATTTATTTAAAAAACAATTTATATTTATTTTATATATATGCACACATATTTTCACATATAATCAGTTCATTTGTAGTCCTCATGTTACAAAAAAAAAATGTGTCTATTTTGTGCAGGATGTTGCAAAATGTGTTTCTATCAGACTCCAGATCCCTGCACCCTTATCTTGTGAGGGTTCATCCTCCCTAATGCTGCATGAGTATGTGTAAACATGCATATTTAACACAGAATAGCTTTGGTTGACATAACTTGTTTTTTTTTTGTGAAAATTCTGAAGTCACCCTAACTGGCTTTTCCTTTAGCCCTGCATTCTTCATCAAACAGGAAGTGCCAAGGAGACAAGGTTCACAAAAACTCTCTGACCCTGAGCGTCCACGGCCCATATCCTTCCACTCTCACTCTCACATGTGGTCACTCCCTTTACATATGCCTGCCATTTAAAGAAAGGCTTAATGTATCAGCCGTCCATTTGTGAGGGAACCCTGGACTTCCTGAGCCAGATTTCTCAGACATCTACTCTGTCTTTCGCTCTCACTTCACAGCCTGTTTAAGATTTAAAATTTTGCACCAATTTATGATTTTTGACTTGCACTGAATTGAGTTAATAATGTATTTTGATCTAAATAAGAACTTTTTGGGTATTATGACATTTTATAATTGTATGGAACATTTCGGAAGTACAAATTTAATGTAACATGGATCAATGTTTTGTTGTTAAATGCTGAATTTTGCAAAGCATCCCATGTTGCATTTTGCTCGGTGTATGCAAATTCAGTCCGATGAACCATTTGCCGTGTATAACTGCAAAAATCATAAACAGTTTTTGCACTTATTGATTTCTTTGCATGACCGCAGTTAGATGCATTGAATTTAATGTTTCTGCTCCTCGTATGTAAAATCACAATTTGATTTCAATATGTTTGTACAGACTGCAGCCTCTGAGGTATTGAATATTTCAACAGCCACATAAATAATGCTCCGGTGGCCCTGTTTCCACAGGCGTTTTACACACAATAGCATGAACAGAAGGGAAAACAGACTCAGTGGGATTGGGGTAACACCCCTCAGAGAGGCGAGTACAAAAAAGTAGGCTTTTAATAAAAATAAAAATACAAATGGAGTAATGTGTCTGTGGGACATGAGAATATTGCGCCTAGGGAGGGGAAGGTTATTTACTCACCCTCATGAAGCTCCAAACCCATATGATTATCTTACAGCAGTGGGATACATAAGGAGATGCAAGGTCAAATGAACAAGCTGTTCTATTCTAAACAACGAAAGAAAACAGCAAAGACATTCCCTATATCTTATTCCCTATTCCCTAAATTAATCCTAAAAAAACTGAATGCTACATTAATATGGATTTATAAACAGACAGACATTAGATAGATAGATAGATAGACAGACAGACAGACAGACAGACAGACAGACAGACAGACAGACAGACAGACAGACAGACAGACAGACAGACAGACAGACAGACAGATAGATAGATAGATAGATAGATAGATAGATAGATAGATAGATAGATAGATAGATAGATAGATAGATAGATAGATAGATAGATAGATAGATAGACTCTAAAAAATGCTGGGTTAAAAACAACCCAAGTTGGGTTGAAAATGCACCGACCCAACAATTGAGTTGTTTTAACCCAATGGTTGAGTTGTTCTTACCCAGCAATTGGGTTGTCTTAAGCAACATTTAACCCAACCACTGGGTTAAAACAACTCAACCACTGGGTTCAAACAACTCAACCATTGGGTTAAAACAACTCACTTGTTGGGTCGGTGCATTTTCAACCCAACTTGGGTTGTTTTTAACCCAGCATTTTTTAGAGTGTAGATAGATAGATAGATAGATAGATAGATAGATAGATAGATAGATAGATAGATAGATAGATAGATAGATAGATAGATAGATAGATAGATAGATAGATAGATAGATAGATAGATAGATAGATAGATAGATAGATAGATAGATAGATAGATAGATAGATAGATAGATAGAATGGAAAAGTAAGAAAATGTAGTTGGAGATGGGTGGAAATTGACAGGAAGTGAGTGTCCCATCTTTTTGGGACCATTTCTTAAATATCAAATTCTCCCAGTTTCTCAAAGAAAACTTCAGAGTAAAGAGTTTAGACTTACAAAAAGCAGAGACTTAAAATGACTTAAGGTTCAAGCCATGTTGAGATTTGTTGCTTTTGCTGTTTTTAGGGCCTTACAAGGAGTTTTCTCAGCATGTATGTATGCAATCATATGCTGTCCAGAGTCTTGAACACACATATTTCCAGCTTTACTCCATACAGAAAAACTCCCATCCCCGCTCGCAGCAGGAGAAGGCACATCTTGCATCTGTGGGACAGCTCTCTCAGGGATGAGGCTTGCCCTGAGTCATGTTTATATTAGCATCTGATGCAGCTTTTCACAGTAATATGAGCTTGCTTATGTACACTCTGGTCCATTTATAAATCATCAACCATCTAGCTCAATCTCCCAAGGGAAAATGACATCAGTGGATCATTATAAGAGGATAAGATTGCTTTTATCACTGTTAAGATTACACATACCTTGAATACAAACAAGCTAAATATGTAGGCCACCATATGCTTGTGCCCAAATTGAAGGTTAAGAGCTTGCTTAAGATCATAAATTCTGTTGTTTATCAGAACTTGTGTGGGTGCTGTTATCATTCTTTTATGATCAGGTTTAACTTTATACTCTGAGAGAAAATGCCTCTAAATAAATCTCATACAAATGAATATTTTTTTCTTTTCTTAGCAAATGGTCACTGAAAGGATTTGTTTAAACTTTAGGAAATGCTAGTCATCATCGTCTTTATAAGGTCCTACTCAATGTTCTGAGTTCCTTTATTCTATTTTATATGAGGTTTGCAAATTGTGCGACTAAATTAATTTTTGTTTTAGTTAAGTCATGCTTTAACAGTGTTGCATATAAAATGTGATAAAAAGAACAATAAAATGTATTATCAACTGAACAATAATCTACACAAATCTAAACTGTAAACTAATCTAACTGATTATTAATATTATTTTATATTATTATTATATCAATTATTAGGGATTAATTGCATCTAACATAAAAGTTTGCATATATAAAATATGTGTGTATATATTCTATAGTTGCTAACTTTCTGCAGAGCCAATATACTAACTTTGTGTGGCTTTCAGATTAGCTCAAGAACAGTGCACAGAGAGCTTCATGGAATGGGTTTCCATGGCAGAGCAGCTGCATCCAAGCCTTACATCAACAAGTGCAATGCAAAGTGTCAGATGCAGTGGTGTAAAGCAAGCCGTCACTGGATGTTAGATCAGTGGAGACGTGTTCTCTGGAGTGATGAATCACACTTCTCTATCCGGCAATCCACTGAACAAGTCTGGGTTTGGCGGTTGCCAGGAGAACGGTACTTGCCTGACTGCATTATGCCAAGTGTAATGTATGGTAGAGGGGAGATTATGGTGTGGGGTTATTTTTCAGGGGTTGTGCTTTTCCCCTTATCGGTCCAGTGAAAGGAACTCTTAATGCTTCAGCATACCAAGACATTTTGGACAATATCATGCTCCCAACTTTGTAGGAACAGTTTGGTGATGGACCCTTCTGGTTCCAACATGACTGCACACAAGTGCACAAAACAAGGTCCATAAAGGCATGGATGAGCTAGTTTAGTGTGGAGAAACTTGACTGGCCTGCAGAGAGTCCTGACCTCAACCCGATAGAACACCTTTGGGATGAATTAGAGCGGAGAATGTGAGCCAGGCCTTCTCATCCAACATCAGTGCCTGAGCTCGCTAATACACTTCTAGAAGAATGGTAAAAAAAATTCCCATAAACACAATCCTAAACCTTGTGGAAAGCATTCCCAGAAGAGTAGAAGCTGTTATAGCTGCAAAGGGTGCTTGGGCCAACTCCATATTAAACCCTATGGATAGGCTGATATATATATTAGGGATGCCACAATACTCAATATAGTTTTTTTGTTTGTTTTGTATTTAATTATTTATTTCCATTTTTCTCAGTTTGAAATATTTCTCTCAGTTTATTTGGCCTCTTTTTGAGTGTGCCTGTGAGTCTACACGCTGATATGAGTAAATAACCAATCACATGTGCCAAAATTAGGCAGTGTTTACCCACGTTTTAAAGCCTTGCCGGTTAAACATTTCATTCACATGCATGCACTGCTTTGCATTAAGCGTGCGCACTAAATGTCTGTCAGTCAATCAATCAATTAATCAATCAACTTTATTTATATAAGGCTTTTACAATAACGATTGTTTCAAAGCAGCTTCACAGTGTTAAACAGGACAATATTGCAACAAACTTTGATTTGGCTAGTTTGATTTGGATTGTTTATAGAATTAAATATGACCTAGTTAATACATTTAATTTGTATATTTAGTTGAATAACTTGGATCATAATTTTAGTGTCCCCAACTGAGCAAGCCAAGCCAAAGGCAACAGTGACAAGGAACCAAAACTCCACCAGAACATGATGGAGAAAAATAAACCTTGGGAGAAACACACATGTCTGTCAAACACACGTGATTACTGGACAGTCTTACTGCGCTAATACTGTAAAATACACACAAGGTTCACATATAAACGCAGTTGGTTATGTCTAAAGTGAAAGTAAAATCATGTGCGTTCTTTATAGATATATCTATATATATGGTCTTCAATTGACAGCAGCGCAGCCTAGTGAATGCGTGTCCTTAAAGGGACAGTAAATCTTTATATATATTTATTGTATATCATATAATACACTGGGAATGTGTACAAGGGTTTTTTAAGTAAAGATTTAAGTTTAAGTAACGGTTTTCAAGTCTATTAAGTAAAATAAAAAAAGAGTATTGCGTTTAAAAAAAAATCCCTAACCTAATCTTCTGTTCCTGTCGCCTAAGAATAGAATAGCAAAAAAAAAAAAAAAAAAAAAAAATATATATATATACACACACACACAGAAATGCACACATATACACATATTATTCATATATGTATTTGTCAGCACTAATTTTAATTGTTGGATACAGCGATATATACAGGAAATACAGGAAAATTACATTTGATGTGCTTAAATTGATCTTTTCATGCTCAATCCTTTGTTATATAACAGTTATCTAACATAGGCTAATTCTCACTGTAAAAACATTTTTGTGATTTTTACCTCTAATGGGTAAAAGTGTATTCATTATTTTAATATGAACATGGTTGTCTTGATTTCTGACATGTTTATAAATGTGTGCATGACATAAAAAGGTTTACATATTAGCTGGTGTTTTCTGTCATGTTTTGCAACATAAATACTTGAGCAATTCCAGCAATAATTATTTATATACAAACATTATTATACAATAAATTACTATAGTAATATAGCAAAATTACAAAGCCTCCCATGGACTTCTGATCTGCGTCAGGTCAGAGGTCAGTCTTCTGCCGGAACTAGATTCGCATATAGCCAAGACCGGAAGCCATTGATTATAGTTTATAAAGTTATACATATATTATAAATATTATTAATAAAAATATGAAAAGAATGTCTTACAAAAATGCATCACTTCTCTCTAGAAGGCCTTTATTGACCCCCTGGAGCCAAGTGGATTACTTTTATAATGGAAGGATCATGGATGTGCTTTTTTGGGACTTCAAAATCTATGGTACCATTCACTTCCATTATAAAGCTTGAAAGAGCCAGAATATTTTTCATATAAATCTGATTGTATTCGTCTGCAAGATGAAAGTTATATACACATAGGATGGCTTGAGAGTGAGTAAATTAGTTTTTGGGTGAACTATCCCTTCAAGCCGAGGGGACGATAATATATTAAAACAAAGACTTGTTTTGTTTTGCTGTGTTACTTTTTATCCAAACATAGCTTCTGGATATATTTTAATACTATTTAAATATGGCCAAGTCATTTAATTAAGTCTAAATAGGCTACAGCATGAGTCTCAAATTAGAGTGTGGGTGGATAACATTTGTTCCCAAACAAGAGATACTTCCTTCTAATGTGTGCAGAGGACAGATTTAGCATCGTTCCTGGGAACCTCTGGTGTGTCCTGCTGTACCAGTCTATGACTTCCATGCACATTGTTTTCGGAAGACGTTCCCCAGCTGCGCTTTTGCACGGGACCAATTAGCAGCGCACACACTCGCGAGTACACAAACGGAGCGGCGCTCCCCTCCTTCGGCTTCCTCTTGTTCTTCCGCCTACTCATCTTCCCGTTTGATGAATTAGAAACAGTCTCCTTTATTTTAGCGTCAGCCTGACCGCGCTTCTTTTGTATTTCTCTTACTCATCGATCTCTCACCTGAGCGCACATTAATAAACTCGTGCCCTCACGTGCTCTCTTCACAAAATAAACACATTATTGCCGTCATTACGGAGCAGGCGGTACAGTGGCGCGGCCCTGACAGCGCCAGCCATCCTGCTTTTTGATCGCAGTGATAAATGAGCCGTTGGTTCTCAACCACACAGGGGTATTTCATTTAGATTACTCTTACTTTAGGGCCGCTGACAGTGGGAAACGCTGTGGGTACAGGTTAGCATTGTTTTGTTATGTCCCTGTGGTACATTTGTATAACAAACAGACAGGATAATGGAACATTGTTGTCACGGCTGCTGCTTTTGGCTGCATTTTTCCCTTTTTATGATTATTATTCCAGGCCGAGGGAGGAATGAGGGGGTCAGACCCGAAGACCTCATTTCACACCTTGCGTTGAGGCAGGGTCAGAGCAAACTCAGTATGGCTCTCTCGCCCTTTCGGCCAGTTTCATCCTGTTTCGCTGCACCTGCAACAATACACCTCTTACAGTTCCTATATTTAAGAAAGTCACTCGTAATGACGGCATCTTCTAAAGCTGAGGCTGTAGAACTAATTTGAATGGAAGTAAATGTTAAGTGAATCAGTCCCACTGTGGCTTCCTGCAGAGCCGGATTATGCCCCGTTTTGGTTCTGGAACTCCATCATGGGCTCAGATGGGGCTCCTTCTGCATGGAGATAAGCTTGCCTCCAAGCCATGCTGTCAACACAACATGAAATTACAGTGTTTGCTGCCTCATTTAAGCTGCTCAAAGTTCTTTGCCTAAAACTGAGACCTCCAAACCAATAGACTGCCCATGGGTCATGGGTCTGCTCTGATCACGGAGGAAAACAATGCATCCATTGTTTGAACATAAAAATAATTAGACGCATCAACTTGAAGCACTTAAAATAGGGCCTGAAAGGCTGAAACCTTTCCTGTTTTAGTCACACACACATATACTGTATGTATATGTATATATATATATATATATATATATATATATATATATATATATATATATATATATATATATATATATATATATATAAACACAAAACACGTTTGTTAGATGTGATTAATCAATTTGACAGTGCTAATATATATTTATTTGTGACTACTCTCTCTCTCTCTCTCTCTCTCTCTCTCTCTCTCTCTCTCTCTCTCTCTCTCTCTCTCTCTCTCTCTCTCTCTCTCTCTCTCTCACACACACACACACACACACACACACATGTCGTGTTTCCATGTTTTATGGGGACTCTCCATAGGCGTAATGAATTTCATACTGTACAAACTGTACATCCTATCCCCCTACACTGCCCCTGCCCCTAAACCTACCCATCACAGGAAACATTCTGCATTTTTACTTTCTCAAAAAAACTCCTTCTGTGTGATTTATAAGATGTTTTCCTCATGGGGACCTATCTATCTATCTATCTATCTATCTATCTATCTATCTATCTATCTATCTATCTATCTATCTATCTATCTATCTATCTATCTATCTATCTATCTATCTATCTATCTATCTATCTATCTATCTATCTATCTGTCTGTCTGTCTGTCTGTCTGTCTGTCTGTCTGTCTGTCTGTCTGTCTGTATAATATTTTACATGTATATAGCCTCTCTCTCTCTCTCTCTCTCTCTCTCTCTCTCTCTCTCTCTCTCTCTCTCTCTCTCTCTCTCTCTCTCTCTCTCTCTCTCTCTCTCTCTCTCTCTCTCTCTCTCTCTCTCTCTCTCTCTCTCTCTCTCTCTCTCTCTCTCTCTCCGCTTCCTGCTTCTATGAAGGCCATCCCTCCAAAAAACAAAAAACACAATGCTCTTAGATTGGTTTGATGGCCAAATGTAGTTTAATGTATTTTTATTGGCTGAAGTGTTGTCTGTTTCAGGTTGTCCGGAAATGCCACACCCCTTCCCATTACGGGCAGAAGTCACATCTGCGGTGTAGGGTTTATGATGTGGCCGACCCGGGAAGAAGCTTGTTGTAGTACAAACCGACCAATTTTGTAGGCAATAAACTGCCATAACTTTAGAAGACAATATCTCTGTTTGCATTGAACTTTCACCGCTGTAACTTTGCAGACACTGTTTATGCTCAAGCAGCAACATTACACACCAACTAAAGTTAAATCGCATGCAACCTTTAAATAAAAATATATATTTAAAAAAAAATATAGCAATAACGAATAGCAAGAATTTCCTAAAACAAGTGTTTTTTTTGTTAAACTTGTTTTCTGGACGGTTTGAGAAATGTGTAATTTAAAAAAAGGACATTTTATTATTTCAATTTTATGAAATTATAGAATTTGATTAAATATTACTCTAATCTAAGATATTATATTATGACAGACTGATGATTGTCCAGGGTGTTTGCGTCAAAATATTGGAATTTGATTCATTTTTGTCTGTGCGGTTTGCATTGTAGCATACGTAGTTGGAACATTTGCATCTCAAAAAGGTTTATGTTGTTTGTATATCCACAGATTTGTTTGAGATTCAAGCTGTGGGCCCCATCCGGACCGGCCCCCTGCTGGGTGACCCCAGTGGGCACTGAAGGAGGAGGTGGGCATGGTTTGCATTTCCTCTCTTTTTAAGCTAGGGGCTATCGACCACAGCCCTCTAAACAGGGAGCAGACTCGTGTCTGTTTGATCATATGGCACGTGAAAGAGAAGTAATTAGGAGTGAAAAGACCTTCTTTGAGTCAGGACATGCATGATATCGCATTACAGCTCTATGAATCCCCTGCTTGTGCAAAAGATGTGTGTGAAGTCTGACAGATATAGTTACAGGAACTCGTGCTTTGACAGCAATGTGTTAAAGCCTCGTCCTCATTTGACTAAATTGGCTTACTGGACACTTAGTCACTTCATCTTTTAGTATGTTAAAATTACTTTAAAATGCCCGCAAATAAAAATAAAATAAACATAAGAAGGAATATCAAATCAGCCTTGAAATCAGTGTGGCACAAAACTGTACACACATGCTAGCGTACACTAGTGGCGGCTCGTGAGGGGAAAATGGAAGAAGTAACATTTCATTTTAATAAAATTCCCAGTTATTGATTTAATTTCATGTCTCAGAAAGTGTATAATGTGTCTGCAATTTGAACACTGTAGCACCAAATAATATCACTAAAGTCAACTCTTTCCTGTGAACATTTCAAATCTGCCGATGTAGTTGTGCTTAGGTGAGTGTGAGGGGATAAAGACACAGGAAACTGTGGTACACAGGAAAGGAGACAAGAGGACATTTTTAATGGATCTCAATGAGGAGAGGCGCTACTATGCTGAATAAACCGCTTTTGTGAGGAAATAGCTTTGAATCACCAGTCCATCAGCTAATATTCAACATGTTAAACATCTTAAACATAATTTTTGGATTGATCTATTTTTATATTTTATACCAAAAAATATGCTGTGAAGCAAAATCACAGACAGGTATGACTTCTCATGTCTCACTGCCCACTGCCGCACAATTCTGAATCCTGAATGAAATTCAATGATGTCAAGGCTGTAATGTGATTGGATATCAAGGCACATGTTATCCAAGTTAACCATTATGCTTTCTCCAATGGTAAAGCCATGGACCCTTGTATCTCCTAATAATAAGACCGTGGCTGAATCCGAAATCACCCTCTAAACCCTCAATCACTATTCCCTATGATATACAGTTCACTTGAAGGATTGAAAAAAAACAGCCACTGACAGCCACTGAGCATACATTGGCTGTACACTCATTATTGCGGTGCATTGTGGGATTGAATGAGTGCACTCGATTACATCCACTATGGGTTTTGACACCACTACAAATAGCTGTCCCATCAAATAATGCCCTATTTAGGGGTGATTTGGGATTTAGCCCATCTCTGCTTTTGCCTGAGTTGGTAACAAAAAAAGAAAATAGCCAATCACCATTAAGTATTTCCCTTTCAGCGGCGGATTCTTGAAAAAACTACTTTGGTATATCAACCAATCAATGCAGAGAAGTAAATTACATGATATACTTTAAACTGCTATACCACTGATAATGTAATGTAACTAATACTGAATATTTGGTCACCAATAAATTTACCAAGCTACCATTCAAACAGCAGCTACAAATTAAACATGAAGGAAGACCCCATGCCTAAGATGGATATAAGCTACAGCAATCCGCTACACTAAACGGCCATAATGTGCTCTATTAACACAGACATTTAAAAGGACAGAGGGATGGATTTTTGCTTCACTTGATAGATGGTGTGTGAAATTATAATTATATTATGTTGTTGTGTATGTGTCATTTTACTTTAAGGCCCACTGAAGTGCCTTGACATGCATGTAGTGTCCGTGACGTCACCCATAGGATTCTGATAAGCCATTCTGAAGCGTAAAGCAAAGACGAGCTGGCTGTTGCCATCTTGTGAGCACATCATCGTGTGTCACTTCCGGATAACAGAAAATGGGCAAAGAGTTTAGGTGACACAATGACTTTAGACGGCAGATAAATGGCTATCCACCTGTCACTCAAAGTAACCACGCCCTTAATTATGCAGAACTTTAAGGCTTTATATAACGTAAACGAATGAGTTATAACAAAATTCACCCCCTCACAGTTGTCATGAAGGTCAAAATTAGCCGTATAGGCCAAAACCACAATTTGTACCAGGCTGTAAACAGGTTTTTTTCTGCTGTAAAGTTGGGAATTTTAACATGGGGCTCAATAAGATTCTGCTCCCTTCTGGAGCCTGTCGAGGAATTGCAGTTTACATTACTTGCAATACAGTATTCTATTCTATTCTATTCTATTCTATTCTATTCTATTCTATTCTATTCTATTCTATTCTATTCTATTCTATTCTATTCTATTCTATTCTACTTCCGTATTGGCTTCAAGAGAGATCGCAAGAGGTTGCCGCTTGCTTGACACGCAGCATTATTCAAGGTGACGGCATAAGAAGAACAAGAAGACAGGGCGGGACATATCAAGCAGCTCCTCCCTTTTTCTAAACTAGCCAATAGCATTACGTTTATATCACAGCTCGGCCAAAGCCGCTGAGCTCGGCAAAGATGCATTTGACAGCCACAGTCTAATAGATACCCCTTTTAGATTTAATATAAAAATGTGAATAAAGCAAAATTATCATGCTGAGGTGGTGTAGTCTGAAAGGTGTGCAGTGCTGTTTCTAATGCCAATGCTGTCTAACCCTTTCTCCTCTTAATCTCCTCTCCATATTGCTTTAAAATATAGCATTCTGCGCAGAAGCTGTTAAGCTAAAAAAAAAAAAAAAAAAAAAACATCCTCATGAGGGATGTCCATTTACCTGCCTTGTACTAACGTATATTTGCCTGCCTTTTAGCGTATCAGTCAGCCCTTTTAGTTACATGTTACATAATCTAATTAATATTCATGAGTCAAGCTAGTTACTTAGCCCCAATTCGCCACAACTTTTAAAACTATTCCAGATATTTACAGCCTCTACTAAAACAGTAGGGAACAGCAGTGCGGTCGTCCAAGTAGACGATTGTCTTTCTCAGTCGTTTACCCTCCCATACTCCAGTATGCCTCTATGTCCATGCATACTTCAGATGCAGTGTGCTTTCTGCGAGTGTAGTGGTGTGTAGCACTGGTCCCTCCGGCTAATGACCTCCAGCTGTCGGAACAGTGATGGCTCGCGGCTTTTCTGAGGGACACAGCGGTCGGCAGCACATTCCATATGTTCCTCCGTCGTTTCCCCGTCCTTCTTTTCTCCCACTCTTTTCTCCTCCTCCGGCTCCTCCCGAGAACAGCTGGGGCCGACCTGGGTGTGCGCTGAGCTGCCATGTCTCAGTGCCTTGCCTCAGGACCCCTCATTTGTTTATGTTATTGCTGTCATTTCACAAGAAGCTCATTTATAACCCCCCTGACAAATCGAAGTAGGAAATGAATTACTCCACAGTTTCCAAATAAACAAAGCGATATGTAGAGACGCATCAGTCGTCGGTGCGATGGTCAGTGTCTTCCATTGGAATGTTGCGAATTTCAAGTAATAATTCACCCCAAAAAACAAACAAACAAAAAAAACATAGTTATTCAGCACAGTGCTATTTTAGTATAATTTATACAGTAATATATATATATTTTTTTCATATATTGAATTAGAATTTGTTTTTATATTTTCTGTTTTAATTAAAAATGTTGTTTTAATTTAGTTTTAGTTATTATGTTGTGTTTTTGTAACTGGTATATTTTTTCAGAGTATAATAAAAAGTAAGTTGTATTATACTTTGACAACTAGATGCGATACAATAAGCTTTTTTAAAATATACATTTTATTTGATTTCAATTATGATTTTATATTTAATGATAATAACCTGGTTCAGTTATTTTCATCTTCTGTGGTAAATCTTAGGCCAGATGTCGAATCTGCTCTTTTCCATACAAGGACAATGGATGATCAAACTCCAAAAAGCACCATAAATGTAATGCACAGGACTTGTGCACTGTATTTCAAGGCTATGTGAGACTGAACAGACCAAAATTGAAGGTGCTCATTGGTCATTTTTTCCTCCACTGTATTTCTCAAATCTCATTTGTAAATGCATGTTCCTCACACAGAGTTATTGTATAACTTCAGAAGACATGAAATATAGTGCACGTTAGTTGTTATAGTTGTTTACCCCGAAATACCATTTACTGTATTTTATGTATACTGTACAGCTCAAACATTCAACCTATAATTGTATAATCAATGAAGGGAAACAGTAGGAAAGTTACAAACTTTGGAAAGTTAAAACGTTATGTAACAATTTATGAAGGATACCAAGTTCTCCCTCTGTTTTCTTCTTCTTCCGGCACCTCCCAAGACAAAAGAAAACAATAGACTTTGAACCACATAAAAAATTAAAAATTGGTTGACCTGTTCCTTTTAATATTGCACAGCTCACAAACCATACAAAATAAAATGTGCTAGAATGACAAAAGTATGATATGAGTGAGTTTCATAGCTTGGCAGAATGTGGCATCATGTAGGAAGGGCCAGTGTGTGTGTGTGTGTGTGTGTGTGTGTGTGTGTGTGTGTGTGTGTGTGTGTGTGTGTGTGTGTGTGTGTGTGTGTCACTGTGGGGATCTAAATTGAGGTCCCCGTGAGGAAACATGCATATGAATCTGCTTTTTTTTTTTTTTTTTTTTTAATGCAGAAAGTTTTGTGTGATGGGTAGGCTTAGGATTTTTTTGTTTCATTATACTAAATACTACATGTGATTGCACTTTGTATTGTCCTAAGCCTCGTTTCTCCCAGGTTTTCATAGGTTTTGACCCAGAACTGGCCCCGGCAGTGTCATCAGAGGCATAAAACTGATCAAGTGCAGATTTCTTAAGAAAAAAAAAGTCTAGACCTGGTTATTGTCCAATGTGCTGTGCTGCAAACAATACCAAAGTAATGTATATCACATGCCTTTTTCAAACATTTTCCATTCCATAATGTAAAGCACATTTCTATAATATACTGCACAGGGCCATCCAGTTGTGTGAGTCTAAATTCTTAGCCACATTCGAAAAATATTATAATGTCTACACACCTGTTCGTATATTGTTTTGCAACGGCCAAAAACCCACAGGTAAACCAATTAACTATATTACTCGGCAGAAATGCCATTTGTGATTTTACCACAGTTAAGGTTTACCACAGTTTTGCTCAATTCAGTATCCATATTTTACATTAAACATCAGTCAACACAGAACATTTTCTGTACCCCTTTTTTTGTAGTATACTTTTTTCTCATAAAAACAGGCCTACATATTTCATAAATTAATATAGATTTCATATATGTGCTGCCATTCAAAAGTTTGGAGTCAGTAAGATTTTAGAAATTAATATGTCTACTTTTTATTCAGCAAGGATGCATCAATATTGACAATAATCAGAAATGATTTCTAAAGGATCACTGAAGCCTGGGGTAATGATGCTGAAAATGCAGCTTCGATATATAATATAAATCCCATTTTCAAATATATTAAATCAGCAAACTTGCATTGGCTGGATTGATTAAATAAATGCAACCTTGGTGAGCAGAGGAGACTTCTTTCAAAGGCATAAAAAAATGGTATCCACCTCAAACTTTTGAATGGTAGTGCACTGATCATGAAAGTTTTGACTAATCATGTTGATGTTGGCAGCGAGTCTTACAGTATAATGTTTGTTGTCTGGTTTCCACAATTGGGCCTGTTTGCTCTTCACTGTAGGCAAACGTGGGAAAACACTCTGATCCTTGTTCTCTCACAAACCCGCCTTATTAAGAGGTCCAGCACACCCTTAAAAGGAAAGGGAAGTCAGAAAAGCAGAAGAGAAAGGAGCTGCATTAAGGAATCCAAAAAAATCTTGACCTGTGATGAACACGCCCTGCACGCACATCATCTCATTGTGTATTGCGGACTATAGAAATGGAAGCCGATCTGAAAATATGATCAGTGTAGGGAAATCAGGCACAAATTAAGAAGAAGAACAAGAACAAGAGTCAAATGAACAAGTCAAAACTTTAAACATCTACTCTGCTCATTCTTTATATTCCAGTTTTTCACATTTTAAATTAATAGAAAAATTGACACTTTAGGTTTACATTTTTAGGTGACGTTACGCTGCACTTACTTAGATAGGCCTAAGTACTGACTAACTACATGTACTTACTATAGAGTTACAGTTAAGGTCTGGAATAAAGGTGCAGTGTGTAGTATTTATGAGAATATATAGACAGAAAGGCAATATAATATGCATAAATATATACATAATATACATAAAAGTATGCATAAAAGTGTATAAAGACCTTAAATGTACTGTTATGTTTTTATTACCTTACAACGAGCCATTTCTATCTTCATACACCACGGGTCCCCTTACAGTGAAATCACCATTTTGCACTGCCACGTTTCTACACATTACTACACTGTAAACATTTTTTTGTTGGTTTAACTTTAAAAAGTAAGTAACCTGGTTGCCTTAAAATTTGAGTTCATTGAAATTGAAAATTTGAGTTGATACAATGAAGGATTTTTTTTAATAAATAGAAACTCAAAATATTATTGTATCTGAACCACATAAAAAATGTGATAAATCATGAAAATAGCACTATTTGGCATGTGTCACTGCGTCATCAGAAATAAAAAACACACAATTACCCAATATGCTTACAAAATATTTTAATATTATTTAAATAAAGGTTGTCGAATCTCAAAAAATGTTCATTGTATTAACTCAAAATTTTAATTTCAATGAACTCAAAATTTTAAGGGAACCAGGTAACTTTTCAAAATATTTTTTTACAGTGTATCTACTCTCTGAGAAAATACAGAAAATGTATTTTTGGCTCATGTGGATGAAAGTCAACAACTCCCAAAATACACTTGGTTCACTGACCTACAAGGCCACTCCTAAAATCACAGCTACTGGATTACTGGATCACTTTCCCACCGCGTTAATTTTCATAAAATCAGTTCAGTTATAGAACAGACACTACAATAAAAAACTGAACATGTCTCTTCAATATAATGTGAGTGAGCGAACGAACGAAAGTCACGGCACAAACACAGCAGGAGTCAGATTACATTCATCACTAAAGCTGAGGTAAGTGCGGCCGCAGCATACATTCCCAGCGCGTGGTCAGTCTGACACGTTCAGTTTATGCCTTTGGAAGCTTAAAGGTCCCGTTTTTCGCGATTCCATCTTTTAAACATTAGTTAGTGTGTAATGTTGCTGTTAGAGCATAAATAATACCTGTAAAATTATAAAGCTCAAAGTTCAATGCCAAGCGAGATATTTTATTTAACAGAAGTTCCCTTTCAAAGCCTACAGCGAACGGCCGGTTTGGACTACAGCAGGAAGAGCAGGGATGTAATGACGTCACTAGAACCGTTTGTTGACTAACCCTCCACCCACAAGAACACGCAAAATAGGGGGCGTGGTCTTGTTGCTCTCCCATGTGGAGAAGAGCGCGCATTCAGCGCTTGCCTCTCCCCGTTATGGTAAGAGGCAGGACCTTTCCGGGCAAAGTGCGCTAAGCTGCTGTCCAATCACAACACGGGAAGCGCTGGCCCAATCAGAACTCGTTACTTGTTTCTGAAGGAGGGACTTCATAGAACAAGGAAATCATCAGGCCGTTTTTAGGACAGAGGAAACAGCGCTGTACAGATAAGTAAATTGTGAAAAATACTGTTTTTTTTACACTCGAAACATGAACTCATGTTATATTGCACCCTGTAAACATAATCCAAGCTTCGAAAACACGCGAAGAATGGGACCTTTAACTTTTATAGGAAATTTATTGGAAAAGTTGATCATTCGAATATATTATAAATATATTTGCCTTAACCCCAGTGACGGGTAGGATTAGGGGAGGGGTTTGAGGTAGGTCATTCGTACAAATTCATAAAAATTAGGCAACTCATCATATACATACGATTTAGCTAAAAACTTATATGAAGTCGTACAAATTCTTACGAATTAGCCACCTCGTAAAATATGTATGAATTGCTGTGAGACCGGGCTAGCGATAACACACTGTGGCAAGCAGCGAGGCGAGGGACTGTGGGAGCGGGCCGGTGACGAGTGCTAATGAGTGCCAGCTGCACGCCACACCGGTCTCGTCTCGCGGAGGAGTGAAGGCAGTGGAAGACGAGAGAGGAACAGGCCTGGATTTTATGTTATGTTTTGTTTACGTTTTGTTGTGTGTGTGCGGGCAGTCGTCTGTGAGGGGCTGCCCACAGTTTACTTTCATTTTGTTTATTTCTTTAAATATAGTTGTTGAATGTTCGCCAGTTCCTGCCTCCTTCCTTCCCATTTCTACGAACTTTATTACATACACATTGGCAGTTTACCCAATAGTATTTCAGCACCACAGGTGGCCACAGGTTTCCATTTGGTGGAAAACAAATGTTGCTGCCATGGAAAGTAAACTAAAAAACTATACCCAAACTAAAAAACCTTGGCATCCATCTAAAAATCTCTATGAACACATTAAAATGCGGATACATCAATTCATCAACTTACAGAGTGTAAGTCTCCGCATTGTCGCTCGCTCGTTCCTGTTGCGCGTCCTCAAACTCGCATTACAGTTGATTCTGAGGAGGACGGGGGACAAACTATATTTAGATTTTGGACTGCAGTACCCGTTTCAACCACTAGCTGGCATTCTTACATACTGCACCTTAAAACCATAAAACAACTATTTGCATTGAAATATATACATTAACTGTAATAAAATAAAATCTAAAAAACTTAAACTTAGAACCAAGGAAAGATTTCTAATTTTTGTTTAGTTTAAGATTAACTAAAATAACTAAAACTGAAATAGAAATGAATAAAAACCATACAGACATACACTGTAAAAAAAATTGTGGTCTTTTTTGTTGGTTTAACTTAAAAAAGTAAGTAACCTGGTTGCTTTAAAATTTTGAGTTTATTGAAATTAAAAATTTGAGTTGATACAATGAAGGAAATTAGTTTAATAAATAGAAACTCAAAATATTTTTGTATCTGAACCACATAAAAAATGTGATACATCATGAAAATAGAACAATTTGGCATGTTTCACTGCGTCATCAGAAATAACACACACATAATTACCCAATATGCTTACAAAATCTTTTATATTAATATTTTAATACAGGCTGTCGAATCTCAAAAAATTTTCATTGTATTAACTCAAATTTTTAATTTCAATGAACTCAAAATTTTAAGGCAACCAGGTAACTTTTTTCTAAATAATTTTTTATATTAACAGTGTACAAATTTAAATTTAAATTTAACAGTGTACAAAAAAAAAACATACAAACGACAATTACTAAAAATTGAAATGTAATGAAATTAAAAACAATGTAAACTAAATTAATATTAATAAAATATTAATAGTAATACAAATATATAAAAAATATTTATACAAAAAATACAAACTATTATAGTATCAGTGATATATCATCGACATGAATGTATGTGTATTCCATTGTGTTCAATTACTGATGTGTGTGTGTTCACGCTTGGCTGATGTGTGAGTGTATTGTGCAGCAGAAGAGGGTATGGTGGTGGCACTGTATTCGGCACGGCTGCAGCTGGTTGAAATAGGTTCAGAAGACAGTGGCTCTTCAGCACAAAGCTCATGGAGTCAGCAGCCCTGCTCCCACCTGGCAGCCCCCGCTGGAACCGCTCTGCCTGCGAGAGACGAACACGTCACATCAGCTTTAATGCTCTACTTCCCTCCTCCAGAGGCCAGAGCCCAGATCCTCCAGCATCAGCGAGCTAACAGCTGCACCGCGTCCTCCGTGAATGCACACAAATGCACATGCACACATAAACACATGTGCATGTACACATGCTCACACGCACCTCCCATAAGCATACTGTTTGCCTCAACACTCAAGGCTAGAAGACGCAGTTATGTACACTGTTAAACACCCAAACACCCAATTAGGCTCAGACATTCACATGCATGCAACTTTTGACTTGCCTGATGCATAATGGATGTACTCATAGTGTTTTATAATCCACTTTATAATTAGTTGCATGTTTTCAACATATGTTTATGATACATTCCGCCTGTCCATAGTTAAACCTTTATGATTCATTAAAACAAAGGATGTTATATCACAATGCATTTGTTTTTTAAAAGGTGTTGCCAGGAGCAGGCCCGTTTTATAATGTTGTATAACTTTGATCAGCATTACATATATAATAATTATTTTTGAAACATGCATATTGCAAACTATACTTGCAACTATGTGTTACTATTGTATTTTAGTATGGCTGGAACACTGTATTGACCAATCAGAATCATAGCCACTTTATAAAATGCGATGCTATGAATAGATGTATTTTAATTGGACTATATTTAGAATACCTTAATTATGAATTATCTTCATTTTAATTGACATACATTTCAACAGAATCAATAGCATGAGGCACATGGGATGTCATTAAATGCTATAAATAAGGATGCGCGCCGGCATCAATATGCAAAGCTCTATTTAGAGAGCCTATAAACTGTCAATCAATGATATAGAGAAGCAGAGAATTTACAATCTGAAGGTCTGTCTCTGAGCCAGTCTGATCTGGATTTAGTCAATCAAAATTAGACTTATAGTCACATAATGCAGTATCACATTAGATTTGCATTGGACACAATCCAGAGGTAAGTCTATTTAGTCTAAATACAACATCATTTGTACAATAGGGAAGAGGAGATTATTTAGGGTAAATAAGACAACACTGTGAATAGAATGAGTTTTTAATAACTGGTGGGAAAATATACTGCAGAGCAAGCAAGCATGAAATAAAAAGCATGGGAACCGGAAGAGAGGATTTAGAATACAATTAAAGCTTCCATTTATTTCATGTGAACTTGCTTCTAAAGTCTTTTGAATAGCAGTGAGATATGACAGATATAAATGGCTTATAATCATGTTTCTGAGCTGGCAGATGGCCCACGCTGAGCCCAGCCCTACCCAAGCTCTGCCCGGCTCCACTGGGCATGTCTTGCTCCTTCCTGTGATATAGCATTTCACTAAAGCGTGGTGGAGAGGAAGGAGTGTTAAATGAGCTATGCGTCCACTTATTTCCTCTTCCAAACCCTCTCTCTCTTCTTTCAGTGCCAGCAGGGTTGATTATAAATGAGGCGTGTTGTCTATCGCCCTGTGACCCATACTGTCTTACTCACTTGTACACACTACAATGTACACACTGCAATGACAACCTGACAAAGGATGTCTATAATAACTGCAGAAAGCTGTTAGATGTCCCATTCACCTGAATGGTGTAGACATGGCTGAGCCTCATGTTTTTGAGATAATCTCTTGAAGCTTCCACAGATTTGTTATATTTATCATTTTCTGATCCTCTTCTTTCCATTTTGTGGTAGCTTTGTAAATCTTTCCTCAGGTTTTGGGTAATACTTAATTTTGATGTTCTTCTGTTGACTTTAATAAATAACGTTGCACCTATGTCAACTAACTTTATTAATATATGCCAATACTTTATTGTGATGCTTCTCCAACATAAGCCCCATTTCCACAAAATGACCTGGAAAAATTTGTCAAAGGAACTTTTTTCCCAGGAGCTTCTTCTGTCTGCGTTTCCATCACGGTCTAAAGTACCATGAAGATTAGTCTGGTTACGTAGGACTGTGCAAGACTTTCCAGAGCCCACTGGATTTCGACACAGTAAATCCTGAACCTTGTCTTCCATCCATTGTTTTTTTTTTATTCATTGCTGATTCGAATAGCAAACAACCTTTTTTATAGAATAGAAATAAAATGCTGCATGAACCAATCAGCATGTTCAGCGCCCAAGTCCCATCCCTTAAAGTTCCTTATCTTTGAAAAAGTACTACTTCACAAGCAGTGGTGTTTTGAGGGGGAAAATTTGCCCCGGAAATGTATTTAGACCCGGGTTCCTGTGGTCAAAACACAACGAGTGCCATCCCAGAGTCCCTAGTTCCTGGGACATGTTCCCGCCGTGGAAACGTGGCTATACACTCTTAAAAATAAAGGTTCTTTGGCAGGTTGTATGGTTCTATAAAGAACCTTTAATATCCAAAGAACCTTTCCATTGCACAAAAGGTTCTTTGTAGTGCAAAAAGGTTCTTTAGACTATAAAATGGTTTGAAAAAAATGGTTCTTTAAAGAACTTTTCACAAAACAGTTATTTGGGGAACTAAACATTGTTCTTCTATTATGGCATCAATGTGAAAACCCATTTTCGGTTCTTCCTGGCACCCTTATTTTCAAAACATTAACCTTACACCTAACAGTCTACTTATACTCAACTTATACTCTAATGATTGATAGTTGGCATGTGCAATATTTTTATTTTTTTTATTATTTACAATAATATATTTATTGTGAACGAATGTCTAAAGGGGACTACCAAAATAAAGTGCTCTTGTTTATGTGTATAAATGCACAAAAACAAACACATAAGTAAAGTCAAAAGTACACAATAAGAAAAAGTAGCTTCCCAGCTAACAAAAATATCTGTAATATTTTGCTAATATTAATTGTCACATTTGTCCTCTCACTGCTACACGGCTTCACTCACACACAGACTACATTTCCCAGCATCCTTCCTTGTTCTCACCTGCACCTGACACCAATCACTAACAATCACAGCATTTAACACACTCCTCAAATGCACTCATCATTTGATCTCATTATAGAATCTGATACATGTTCAACTTCCCTCCAGTGTTTCCTGATCCTAGTGTTTTATTATTCTTCTCTGCCGCTCCTGAGATTCTCCAAAGTCATTCTCCATCCGTCCCAATCTCCAAACCATCATGCAAAGATAAGACGCTGATTACTCCGTTTGAATTCACTATTCAATCTGCTCAAAGTCTCCTGCTCAAAAGCTCTGCTGCTGCATGGTTACACATCATATGTGCTTCTCTTCTCTGAGTATAGCCTACCATTACATTAAAAGTGTTGAATGTTAATATATGTATTGTGTTTAAAAAAAGGATGCATTCAATTATCATTCTGCAAGCAGTATGTAATTGTTATTTGAAAGTAAGTACATTTAAAAAATGTTCATCTAAGAAAAATGTTTCAGGAAAAGCCTAAACAAGATAAAAATGTATTTGTGCTAATGTTTTGATTCCCCCACAAAAAAACAGGCCAGATGACTTTTTATTAAAAAAGATTTATATTAATGTTATGGAAGAATGTTAGTCACCTTTGAGAACAATAGCCAACGTTCTGAGAACATTCCTTGTTTGCTGGATTTCAGCAAGTTAAAATAATCATGAAAGAAAAGTTCTTTTGAGTCTTGTTGATGCTTAATATTATTGGGCTCGTCTCAATGGCCCTCATTTATCAATCTTGCGTAGAAACGGGTGTATATGTTGGCGTAAGATTATGCTTACACTCCTCTCACCGCCTGATTTATGAAACTGTGCGCACCTCTGCAATTCAGGTGTACGCAATACTTGCCCTTGATAAATCCCGCGGCTGAAAACGATCGTCATTAGAATAACACGCCCCTATATATTCAAGTCTCCGCCTCCCCCACGCCCTCATTTTACGCCATGGACAAACAGAAGACGGCAAAGAAACGAAACTTCTCCGACGTGGAGATCGGGCGCGCTCAATCATCTCTTTAGTCCACTTAGTCAGGGCACTGATTAGGACATAAGTCAACGGGCTGACTCCCTGATCAGTGCTCTGACTACTGAACTATTGAGATGATTGAGATGCGCCCATCGAGACCATCACCAGGGAAGTGGAAAAAACCCGAAATTGTTTTATTTGGGAGTTTAAAGTGTGGGATTAAAGGCGCTCACAAAAACAAAATATGGACCCAAATTACGAGTAGCTACTGTTAGTGTGGGGGTTGAGAAGCGCACTCCAGCAGTTTAAATAGCTGTTTGAATGATAAATTACCATCACAATGCATTATTTTACAGCACGTTTTGAAACAATTAGCATTTAATTTCGTATCACGGCACATGTATTGGGGTGTACAATAGTGATGATGATGTGATGTGGAGTAAGATTCATTCACATTAATAATTACATGACAATTTGTAAGATTCTTCTTCTTATTATTATGATTATTATTCTTAATGACGCTTGTTATTTAGAAGAAAATGCCGTTTTTATTGATTTTATTATTATTTAAAAGAAGAAGGCCATTTTTTATTATTTTGTCAGTCTGAATTATTTTAGTCCCAGTCCGTGCGCAGCTGCTGGGCCAGGCGCGGGCCTGAAACGTCAGATAAAGCGCACAGGCTCGCGACTGGAGGAATACATATGCCTACAGATCAAACACTTTGGTAAAGTCACACAAATTAAACATTGACGTTCATGTTGCACAAAAATAAACACTGAATGTTGTTGTTGTGGTTTTTAACAGTGGGTCATATAGCATATCTTGTCAGTGCGTTTTGTGGTGTTAGGAATTGTTTTTCTGCGCATTTTCGCACTAACTCAAACGTGCGTACACCACCTCCTGAGCTGGCGTAGGATTTGAGCGTGCCGTACGCCAACGTCCATATTGATAAATCTCAAAGTCACCGTGGGTTTGGGTGTACGCAAGGTGTACGCTGGAAATTTGGTGTACGCACTTTTGATAAATGAGGGCCAATATGAATTTGGTGAGTGTGCAATGTCGTGAAATGTATACGCCAAAACTCATTTTGGCGTGCATATGATACGCTGTTTTTCCCGTGCATATGATACGCACTTTATGGCGTATTATACATACGAATCCCCCACCCCACTACCCTAAACCCAAGAGAGCGTGTCATATATACGCCATAAAGTGCATATCATATGCAGGCGAAAAACAGCGTATCATATGCACGCCAAAATGAGTTTTGGCATATACATTCCACGAAATTGCACACTCGTACTATTTATACGCATTTATGTGTGATCGGGTTGCATCAGGGATGTCCAATCCTGCTCTTGGAGTACCGCCGTCCTGTAAAGTTTAGCTCCAACCCCAATTAAACACATCTGAACCAGCTAATCAAAGCCTGGCATACTAGAAACTTCTGGGCAGGCGTGTTGAGGTAAGTTGGAGCTAAACTCTGCAGGGCAGTGGCCCTCCAGGACTGACTTTGGACACCACTGGTTTACATAGTTAGGTTCATGTTAAGTCCCCTTTGCTTTTCTGCATGTATGTGAAAGTACAGCAAGCACTGAAACATAAATACTGATCTCTGCCATTATGCGACAAAGGCATAACTGCTATGAAATACTCCAGTACTTGAAATCCTCCTTTTTTTCCATCAGGGCAAGGCTGTGACGCTAAAGGGCCACACTAATGGGACCATGTGCCAATTTTCACTCCCACTATTTCACGCTTCTCTGTCTCTTTGCATTCTTTAGCACATTAATAAAGCCACAGTATGAGTTTATGTCTGTGAATATGTAATTTGCAATAGAAACCCGAAAGATGGCATGCCACCAACTTCTCAGAATACAAAATTAAGTGCTTGACTGAAAATTGGCAGACAAATCTGCTCAAATTCCGATCTTAACCATTACAATATACACTCACTCTCAAAAGGAAAGTAGTGTGTCTCATTAGTGTAGTTCTTCAATATACTCATACAGATAGGACAGAACTCTTTGAAGCACTTACACACACTTACATGCTTCCAGCTGTATCAACAAAACATGTTTAAAATGAGTTTTGTCTAACATGGTCACAATGTGGGTGGACAAAATCAACAATGGAAGTGTTTCTGGATCACTGATGATGTGAGAAAATGTATCACAGCAACAAGAGGATAAATATACCAGCTGAAATATAAAAAGAGGAATCAAGACTAATGATGTCATTATATTTCACTGACTCAAGATCTCTTTTTTTATTTTTCCTTCTCTGATGAAGTTTGAGGTTAAGCGCATTCTGCTGTAACAAGACTTTTTATTTTGAAGTTGCCTCTGCAAATATATGTATAGGCATGTATATGCTATTTAGTGTTATTTATTTATTCTAAACAGTATGAATTACAAACAGAATCCAAATCTAAAATTAAATCCACTGATTTTAAATTTGGAATTGAATTTGACTAAATTTTGGCTAAAATTGTTTATGTAAAATGTTGCAATGCATTTGGCAAATATACAAGTCTGACCAGCAAGTAAGTAAAAACTAATTTAGAAAAAGAAAAAAAAGAAAAGAAGCGATTATGCTTTAAATGATTAAACAATAGGGCAATCTTTGTTAACATAAGTTTATGTATTAACTAACATGAACAATACATTTGTTACAGTATTAGTCATTTCTTCACGTTAGTTAATAAAAAAATACTGTTCATTGTTTGTTCATGTTAGTTCGCAGTGAATTATGTTAAAAAATACATTTGATTTTAATTGTTTTTAGAAAATGGTGAAATTAACAATAATATCTTAAAGTCTGCTGACCCTGTACAGCAGAGCTATTCAAATCTTGCCCCGGAGGGCCAATGCACTGCAGAGTTTAGCCCCAACCCTGATCAAACACATCCATCTGATCCTGAAGACATTGATTAGCATGTTCAGGTGTGTTTGATTAGGGTTGGAGCTAAACTCTGCAGCGCATTGGCCCCCTAGGGCAAGATTTGAATAACCATGCTGTACATGGTCCGGAATCATGTATCACATCATCAAGTATTTACTTTAAATGTCTGTGGAGGAACTCTGACCTCATATGTGGTACAATTTGAAAGCTTAGTCTCTCTACTTTCTGGAGATATGCATTACTTTGGCATTGGTTATTACACAAAGTAGCTCATTTACACTAAATTTCTCTGGTACCATTTCCGCATAGATTTGGCATACCCAAACTGAAAAGCTTTCCATACCCACATACAGGTGCTGGTCATATAATTAGAATATCTGGAATTTCAACAGCTGAAACCCATGTCTTGTATATTTCTCTGTGTGTAGTGGTTCTTGAAGCACTGACTCCAGCTGCAGTCCACTCTTTGTGAATCTCCCCCACATTTTTGAATTGGTTTTGTTTCACAATCCTCTCCAGGGTGTGGTTATCCCTATTGCTTGTACGTTTTTTTTCTACCACATCTTTACCTTCCCTTCGCCCTCTTTATTAATGTGCTTGGACACAGAGCTCTGTGAACAGCCAGCCTTTTTTGCAATAACCATTTGTGTCTTGCCCTCCTTGTGCAAAGTGCCAATGGTCATCTTTTGGACAACTGTCAAGTCAGAGGTCTTCCCCATGATAGTGTATCCTGGTGAATTTTAAATGTCTGTGGAGGAACTCTGACCTCATATGTGGTACAATTTGAAAGCTTAGTCTCTCTACTTTCTGGAGATATGCATTACTTTGGCATTGGTTTTACACAAAGTAGCTTATTTACACTAAATTTCTCTGGTACCATTTCCGCATGGATTTGGCATACCCAAACTGAAAAGCTTTCCATACCCACATACAGGTGCTGGTCATATAATTAGAATATCTGGAATTTCAACAGCTGAAACCCATGTCTTGTATATGTCTCGGTGCGTAGTGGTTCTTGAAGCACTGACTCCAGCTGCAGACCACTCTTTGTGAATCTCCCCCACATTTTTGAATGGGTTTTGTTTCACAATCCTCTCCAGGGTGTGGTTATCCCTATTGCTTGTACGTTTTTTTTCTACCACATCTTTACCTTCCCTTCGCCCTCTTTATTAATGTGCTTGGACACAGAGCTCTTTGAACAGCCAGCCTTTTTTGCAATGACCTTTTGTGTCTTGCCCTCCTTGTGCAAAGTGTCAATGGTCATCTTTTGGACAACTGTCAAGTCAGAGGTCTTCCCCATGATAGTGTAGCCTGTGGAAGTGTAACTAGACTGAGAGACCATTTAAAGGCCTTTGCAGGTTAATTAGCTGATGAGAATGTGGCACCAAGTGTCTTCAATATTCAACCTTTTCACAATATTCTAATCTTCTGAGATACTGAATTTGGGATTTTCCTTAGTTGTCAGTTATAATCATCAAAATTAAAAGAAATAAACATTTGAAATATATCAGTCTGTGTGTGATGAATGAATATAATATACAAGTTTCACTTTTGAATGGAATTAGTGAAATAAATAAAGGTTTTGATGATATTCTAATTATATTACCAGCACCTTTAGAAATGCAGTTCTATATTAATTAATGTTAACTTGTGTATATGCAGTATATATGAATAAAGGGATACCTTCCTAAAATTTTTGTGGAACATGTTAACTCGTAGTTAATGTAATTAACTGCTTTTAGTGCTGAATTCTGAACTGTGTACTATACTACTCTTACTATTTGTACCATATCTTTCTATGGCAGGAATAGTACTAGAATATGGTTCTAAATCTTAGGACACCTGTCTGAAACAGAGGGCAGCTGACTTTATACATCAACTAAAAAAACCCACAACAAAACATCAGCTGGTTGTCATTGCAAACAACCAATCTAGCATTGTTAGTTTGAAGACTTAGTTCGACATTTTATAACATATTGAATGAAATTCACGCATTTAAGCATTCAATACTTGCTGGGTCTCTGTACACACACAAACACAATTAAGGTATCTGTCTCTCTTGTTCTTTCTCTCCAGGGGTTGCAGCAGCCCCTCCTTGTTTCTTCGGTCCTGACTCCGTCTCTTTGCCCGTGGCTTGAACAGCTGTTGCAGGGGCTGAGGATTCTGGGTACACAACACTGGGGCACCGCTGCCAGTCATGCTCATCCTCAGCACAGCTGCCACTCTCCATGCAGAGAAGAGACGAACTCCAGCAAAACTTCATCTTCTTGTAAGGTAGTTTGGCAATAAAGCGCCACACACATGAATGTGTACGAGATGCGATTTTCTTTCCTCTGGGTGGATGTGATACATTGCACAATAAAAATCAGTCAGCGCTCTTCCCTCATTGAAATAAGGAAAGGCAGTTTCCAAAATCCATCCCATGGGACACAGTCAGTCAGCTCACTGATTACTTTACAAGGATCATTTCTCCAGCCTCTCGCCAGGCCCACACAAAGTCTGAACCTGCAGAACTCTGCAGAAAATTCAGCATATGACTTTTAACTGCCACCATTTCTTTTAGATAAATGTTTGTTTCAATTAATTTGGCTAATTTAAGTAAAAAAATATATATTTTTAGCAATTTTAAAATGCATTCTGCAAAATCTGATTTTCCCCTAAAATCAACCTGGGTCTATAAAAATGCTTTGTGTTCACTTGCAAAACCTTTGTGATCCCTCGTGAAACATTTGCATTCCGCCGATAAACACAAAGTTGGTTGGGGGGAGTGCATTGTGTACCTCTTGGGGGGAGTGCATTGTGTAACCCCCTCCAGTTCTAATCGCCCTGCTCCAGGTGGGATCCAAACTGGTGTTTCTGGCATTTACTCACACAGCTACTACTAGCTGGCAAACATTATACTCAACACCCCCCCCCCCCCCCCACACACACACACACACACACACATACACACCTCACTCCCATCTGGGTCACGGCACCAATATAACCCTTTCAGGTCTACTTGCCCTACTTCAAGCTGGATTTGAACTAGTGTTTCTGGCATGGGAGGCGGGTGCACTAACAAGGATGATGAAGACTGCAGTCTCTAGCATCAATTTGCTAACACACCTCTTGAGGTCAGGGGAGTTGAGGTTTACTCACAAAGCTCTTTCTAGCTGGCCTCCATTACATTCACCCTTCCCAAACCTCACTCCCATTTGAGCACCAATGTAACCCCTCTGGTTCTACTTGCTTCGCTCTGACCGGTACTTGAACCGGTGCATGGTAGCCAGGCGTGCTAATAAGGACACCGAAGACACTGCAGCCTCTAGCGTCAGACGATAATGTACCTCTTGTACCTCTTTCAAACAAGTAGTGTCATTCATTATTATACACAATGTATATAAAGAACCAATATGAAAAGATACTGACATTAACAGAACACTGCCCAAGTGCCCACAGCATTTAAACAAGCCCTAGGCTTCTAAAGAAACACTTCTAACTGTCCAACATAACTAAACATTATATACTAAATCTATATACACTATATTTCCCCCCCCCTCACCCCCATCACTGAATTCAGGTGATCCAATGACTTCCATGGCCACAGGTGTATAAAATCAAATACCTAATGCAGACGCTTCTACAAACATTTTTGTCAGAATGGGTTGCTCTCAGGAGCTTAGTGAATTCGTGCATGATACCATGATGGGTTGCCACCTGAGCAATAACTCCAGTTGTGAATATTTTTATTTTTATTTATTTTTATAACTACTAAATATTCCACGGTCAAGTTTAGTGGTTGTTAGTGGTGTTACAACAAAGTGGAAGCAATTAGGAACAACAGCAACTCAGCCACATAAAATAACAGAGTGGGTCAGCACATGCAGTGTCATTAACTGCAGAGTCAATAGCTACAGGACTCCAAACTTTGTGTGGCCTTCAGATTAGCTCAAGAACAGTGCATAGAGAGCTTCATGGAATGGCTTTCCTTGGCTGAGCATCTGCATCCAAGCCTTACATCACCAAGTGCAAAGCAAAGCGTTGGATGCAGCGGTGTAAAGCAAACTGCAACTGGAGCAGTGGAGACGTGTTCTCTGGAGTGACGCTTTATTTGTGACACCTTTGAGATGAATTAGAGCGGAGACTGTGAGCCACGCCTTCTTGTCCAACATCAGTGCCTGACCTCACAAATGAGCTTCTAGAAGAATGGTCAAAAATTCCCATAAACACAATCCTTAACCTTGTGGAAAGCATTCCCAGAAGAGTTGAAGCTGTTATAGCTGTAAAGGGTGGGCCAACTCTGTATCAAACCTTATGGCTTAAGAATGGGATGTTATTAAAGTTCATGTGCGGCAGGCGCCCCAAAACTTTTGGCAATCTTCATCTTTCTCTTTACTGAAAAACAAAATAACACTCCTTTAATTTACTCTCCTAATGCAGTCCCTTGCAAAGCATGCTGGGAGCTACATATCCACTGATATATAAATTGTTAATGTAGTTTTAACACAAAAGAATTAAGTAAACTTCACTTTTAAATATAGTAGGCGGGTTGAACACATTTAAATTAAGTTTTGTTTTTATTTGTCATTCATATCCTTTGCAATGACTTGAAAGTCTGGTAGTGTATGATTCTCCGTCATTTAGTGCATGATGCCTTTTTTTTCTCTCTAACCATTTACAAAGTCATTGAAGCCCAGTGTTTTAAAATCTATTTAGATTTTATAAAAGTTGTGTCTATTTCAGCCTTAAGGCCTTGTAATATAATATTCAGAGAAAGTTTAATCTGAAATGATTTATGATTAAATTGCAGGGAGTCATTTATTGTAAGGTGCTGTGCTCAAGGCCACAGACATTTCAGCTGCTGGTTCACTGACAAAACCTTGAGATAAATTATCCAGTTTGTTTTCTAGCAACCTTAAACTTTACCTAGGAGACAACCCTATACTGCTTGCGTAAATGCAATTTACTTTACCTTACCTGTCATTTTAACCCTCATGTTGTTCCAAACTGCGTTATCATTTATTATTATTTTTTTGTCAAACTTGATGAGAACATTTTAGTAATCTAATTTAAAAACTTTGCTTTAAGCGGAAGGCTTTCCATACATTTTAGCCGTTATAATCTACTGCAATTTCCTTCAGTAAAGTCGGGCCACGCTGTTGTTGTGTCCGGACAACAGGAAGTCTGTCACCTCCCTCACTTCCTTCACTCCGTTTGCACTCACTGCTGTAGGAAATGACAGCTTCATTTAAACAAAACAAGACCTCGTACACTGAAGACAAACACATCCTCCATGTCTGCTGCAGGATCATTGTTCTTCACTGCATAACCCTGAGACAAAAGACATCCTCTGCTCACAGCCGAGTCTAGAGTTATCCATGCAGTTACTGAAATTCTCATAGATCCCATTAGACACCTGCATGTACGCAGAATTCCCATGGTGCATGGAGAACACCTTCTCTGAAGCACAGCAGTTTGGCCCACATCTGTCAAGCAGCAGTGTGATAGACAGAAACCGAATATCAAATATTTCCAACATATGGCCATGAATTTTAGTAGAAATGGAACTTTGGCTCTGATATGCTTCAGTGAAGATATTTGGGAACAGAGTGAAACAAACATTAAAATCTCTGGCCTTCCCTATAAGAGCATGACATCAGTGGATGAGTCACAGTTAATGTATTTATTAAAGAATTTAAGGATTATTCTCTTAAGTCCAATTTTACTATTTTATTAATGCTTCCTTTAGGAGTTTAAGAAATAAATAATTGAGAAAAAATAAATCTATTGTAGAATAATGAGAATATACAACAATAAATACATTTTAAAAAACGTTTATGCAAAAAGTGTGTTTATGTAACGGGGGCCAGCTAGTAGTTGCAGACCTGGGTTCGAGTCCCGCTTGGAGCGGTTGGTTCAAACAGGAGGGGTTACACTGTTGCCGTGACCCTGGTGGGAGTGAGGTTCAGGAGGGGTTACTTTTGCATGTACATAACTTTATTCATGTTTTTTCATTTAAAAATGCAGCCCAAAAATTGGTAATCAGTGCTGCTGGTTACCCTGCATGCTTTACGTCTAGGTGATTTCTGAACAGGTTTGCGTCCATTTACTTGCAGTGACTGTGGAGTTTTGTGTAATGGGTTTGAATGTATGTTCTTTTTTGGTTAACAGTCCAGAATTTTGTGTAATATTTTTTCCAGAAATGTAGTTCTGGTATTGACCAGCATTAGTAGTAGTTTTTATTTCAAATAATATTGATTATTGTGTGTTTAGTGTAAAATTGTAAAATGGAAAATGTCATTTGTCAAAATTAATGCATATTTATTAAGTAATTTAGTTTACAGCAAAATTAAATTAAAGGTTACATCTTCAATAGCCAAAATTCATTTTATTGTCATGTGACAGCCGCTTATTCAGGAAGTAGATATTAGTTCTCTTCACACGACAAATGAAAAAGAACCGGACTGAATTGAGAAGACTATGAATGACTAATTTCAGCTGCGCTATATGTTTTTAATCCATTAAAAAGAAATTGCTCATAAGATTCATTTGTTCTATAATCGGGCAACATATACATGCTATATATTTTTGAGTCATTTAAAAGAACAGGCTCATACGAATCATTCCAGAGCTTATCTACACTATGTTGTGCTGTATTTTTGTGATGCATAAAAAACAATAAACAATTATTGTTCTATAATAAGACAACACTGGTTATGCTTTAGATTTTGATGTGCCTATTTTAGAACCAGAGACCAGGGCCGTGTGTCAGGAAGAGGCCCCTGGGAGAGAGCAAAGTCTGAAGTGAAAAGGAAATAGTCTCACTAGCACAGGAACTCTTAACGTACAGAATAGTGCTGTATGTGAGCTTTTGAGAGCTTACACTGACATTTTTACTGTATTTATTTGACCTTGAAACTTCTTTGATTGGCATAAGATACAAGGGGGCGAGAATCCAGACCTCATGAAAGGAATAGTTTGCCCAAAAAGGATTTATTTAAACATGTTGTTAAGACATGTTATAGACTTTATCCGGGTCCCCATTAGCTTCCACAAAGTAGTTGCTTATCTTCCTGGGGTCCACACATACAAGACAAGACATAAATAAATAAATAAATAAATAAATAAATAAATAAATAAATAAATAAATAAATAAATAAATAAATAAATAAATAAATAAATAAATAAATAAATAAATAAATAAATAAATAAATAAATAAATAAATAAATAAATAAATAAATAAATAAATAAATAAATAGACAGACAAATAAAAAAAGCAAAAATATGATTACACTAATCAAATCATTAAGCTATACATCTTGTGTAGTAGCAGCACAGCATATATATATATATATATATATATATATATATATATATATATATATATATATATATATATATATATGATACCCTTTAAAATATCACTACAACTATGGAAACCACATTGTAAAATATAAGCCATTTTTACATGATCTGACCCTTAAAATGACTTGGTGTAACCTAATATAAATAGGTGTATTCATTTCTTCTTTTTTAAATATACTTTAAAGGTTACAACATGAAGCATTCTTTACATCTGAGCTAATATGTCTCCATGGGAGATTATGAAATATGCTGTATTTTACACAAGTATTTTGCTGTATGATTTGCAGGAACAATGAGCACATGTCAAAGTACATTTTAGGGACATGACCAATTTTTTGGCAAATCATTAAGTAAAACAAAGGAGCCTTTCTTGATTTCTAGAAGATTTTCCTCTACAAGCACATTTCCTTTTTGAAGTTCAACAGTTAGTCAGTATTACTCATGACCACAAATTACAGCACAGAGCTGTTCTTTAAACAAGGGAAAACACTTAGACTTACATTTATGCATTTCGGAGACTTGTTTATCCACTATTTATCCATGCAGTAGTGCAGTGCAGTAGTTTAATAATGATTTATTGACTTATTAATTTGAATGATTTCAAACTTCCCTACTTTATAGTATGCGAAAAACAGTATGACAACAGAGTATGTTCGAATACATATGTTTGAAAAACAGTAGTCAAAAAGTACCTGGATTACCTACTACTTTCATCGAGATTCTAAATCGTGTATTAGATGGACACTTTGCTATCCCGTGAGACCCGATTTGTAAATGGTGGTGAAGCGATGCAACAGTTGCTGTAAGTCACGTGAAAGTACTATGTCCGAATTTCATTCACACTACACACATATAGAATGTGAAGTAAGTTTTAAACCAAAAATAGTATCTACTATACAACGATTTCAGACACAGCACAAGTCTTGGGTGAGTTATTGAATCATTTTCTCATTCATTCATTTACTGATTTTCGAAAAACACTTATTTATTTAGGAACGAAACACCTGGTCTCTGTATTGCAATGGGTCTCAAGTGGCTTTGTTTAGAACTATTTTAGTTGGTGGAGCAAAAAGAAAGTAAATAACAATAGTGTTTCTAAAATTAACTTGTTATAAAAGCCATGTTACAATTGTGTCTCCTTGTTACACCAATACCTTCTGAAATGGCCCAAGCCAGCTGCTAGATCTTCAAAAGTTTGGGGTCAGTAAGATTTTTTAAAAATGTTTTTATTCAGGAAGAGCATTCCATTGATCAGAAGTGAGAATAAAGGCATTTATATTACAAAATATTAAAATTTCAAATAAATGCTGTTCTTTTGAACTTTCTAATAATCAAGATTTCTAAAAAAATAAACATCATGTTTTCCACATAAAATATTAAGTGTTTAAACTTGACATTAGTGAGAAATGTTTTGCATCAGTATTTCTGAAGGATCACGTGAAGACTGAAAATTCAGCTTTGCAATTACAGGAATAAACTACATTTTAATATATTAATATTAAAGTCAAAACCAGTTATTTTAAATTGTGATTGTATTTCACAATATTACACTTTTTTACTGTATATTTGAACATATAAATGCAGCCTTGTTGAGCATAAAAATCACATTAAATGCGATTTTTACAAAATTGTGGTTTGAAATCCTATTCAAACTGCATTTTTGGAAATCTGTTTCAGTCTGACCACACTGATCAAATTTTGTGTGGTTTATGTGACTCTCGTAAAAAATAAATGTCAGACGTTGTTGAAGGAAACATGCTGAAAGTCGCTGCAGAAACAAGGCTGTGTTGTTGCAAAGTGCCAAACGAGCAGAAAATGACAAAATAACAGACATGTTCTGAAACCCGCAGAGACAACAGCACAGAATAAAGCCACGCATACCAGCTTCGTACGGCTCTGCTGCTGCCTCATAAGATACACTGTTTCAGCGTGGCAGCCACACATTGTCATGTTGTAAATAAGACAACATCTCTATTGCAAACCCCTCCATGTTGCGGTTATTGTTGTTGTTTTTGGCGTACATAACTACCAGCGCAGCACCATAGAACGAAAAAACGCCATGGACACACACTCCAACAGATCTGAACAGTTGCGATACACAGTGTAGACTAATTTTAGATCTGATTCTAATCGGATACACCAATAATCGTATATGGACTGACAGTGTAAATATAGCATCCACTATATGTTGGATGAATGCACCAAAACTACGTTCAGACTGTCAGTCTAAATCCAATTTTGTGTGCATATCCGATTGAAATCCAATCAGAAGCGTGAACTGCAAAAAAAAAAAAAAAAAAGTCAAGCTACATTTATATGTGGTTTGGCACCCATATTATTGTCCTTGTAGATTCACCCATCAACTTCAAAAAGCAAGAGCTTAAAAGATTTCAACCAGTGCTCTGATTTTAATTTGGAGTCTTTTGACCTTGTGGCTTTGTGCAAGCTGAAAAGGGTGGCCACTCTCTGTGCATCTCCACAACTTCCTGTTTGTCTTTGAGTCTGTCCTCTAAGCTGTCAGTACCCTACTGCAGTCTCTCTCTGCAGGGTCCATCTCTCTCTTGACCCTTCCTCTTTGTTGAGCCTGCAGGGATCTGGGTGATCTGATCCATAATCACAGCTTTCTGGCCCACATCTGGCATTCTTTTTTCCCTCAAACCCCCCAGTCTTGATCTTTGATGGTTAAAACAAGCACTGCCAACATCCAGCAGACCCAGTTATTGGAGATGACCTCACAGGCATCAGTTCCTCCCATGCAGAGGCTGTTAAATTTGCTGACGGTAGATTATTGTATTGCGGTTGTTCTCATGTCATAGCTTCGTATCTAAGGAAATGCGTTGGAAAGAAAACACGTGTGCTAATTACATTGTGACAGATCAGATGAGGAACGATGTGAACGAAAGTGGCAGTCAGGGTTAAAGGGACGGAAAGAGAGTCTGTTTTTATTCAAATGCTGAGTCAGATGCACCACACCCATAAAACAATGTTTCCATTGCATCTGGCTTACTGAGATACTGTAGTCGACACGCTTATTGGAGAGAATTTTTATACTGTAAACTGTGAGTAGAGACGGAAGAACAGTTAAAGGAAAGCTCCGGGTTCAATACAGGCCAAGCTGTGTCGACAGTGTCTGTGGCTCAGTGTTGATTACTATAGAAGAAAAATATGTTGACTCGCCCCAACTTAAAAATAATAGATGTAAATAATGCAGTTTTTGTATTATTAGCAAGTAAACAGAAAGTTCAAAAACAGAAATATGAAACTCCAATCTTGCACTACACAAACTAATCAGTAAACACACATCCATTATTAGAGCTGTGGAGAAATTCCTTCATCTCTTTGTCCTTTTCGAAGTAAATGATCTTATCTATTTGTTTAGAGCTCTCTTTTCACTTTTTACATACAAATCGTTATGAATCCTTTGAGATTGTTAGAATATCCACAGGCTGACTGTTGTTGTATTTTACATAAAGATTCAAAATGGATTCTGAAATGAACACGTTTTATTTAAGGATTTTACAGTTATTGCGTTTACCAACTTTGCGTAATGGTTCATTCCATTCTGTGAGATTTCTAAAGACAGGTCAGATCCTTTTGGCAACACACACACACACACACACACACACACACACACACACACACACACACACACACACACACACACACACACACACACACACACACACTTACTTTCTCAAAAAAAAAAACATGTTTTTAAGGCCATTTGAATTATGAGGACATTTGATATGTCCTCATAAACCACATTTATAGTGTAATACCAGTGTAATACCCATGTAGTTATACAAATTTGTGTCCTCATAAACCACATAAACAGGCACACACACACACACACACACACACACACACACACACACACACACGTTTGTTTTTGTGAAATGTGGGGACATTCCAAAGGCGTAATGGTTTTTATACCGTATTTTCTACCCCTCTACACTGCGCCTGCCCCTAAACCTACCCATCACAGGAAACATTCTGCATTTTTACTTTCTCCCAAAAAATAAAAAAAAGAATTGAAACCATTTAAAATGGGGACATGGATAATGTCCTCATATTTCAATCAATCAATCAATCAATCAATCAATCAATCAATCAATCAATCAATCAATCAATCAATCAATCAATCAATCAATCAATCAGTCAATCAGTCAATCAGTCAATCAGTCAATCAGTCAATCAATCAATCAATCAATCAATCAATCAATCAATCAATCAATCAATCAATCAATCAATCAACCAACCAATCAACCAATCAATCAACCAATCAACTTTATTTATATAGCAATTTTACAATGATGATTGTTTCAAAGCAGCTTCACAGTGTTAAACAGGACAATATTGCAACAAAATTTGTTTGGCTGTACAGAAAACAGTGATGTTAGCAGCTTATTTTAATGTATCATATAGCGACAATGCTGGCAGATCAGTATTAGTTTATAGAATTAAATATGACCTAATTAATACATTTGATTTGTATATTTAGTTGAATAAATTTGATCATAATTTTAGTGTCCCCAACTGAACAAGCCAAGCCAAATGCGACATTGACAAGGAACCAAAACTCCATCAGGGCATGTTGGAGAAAAATAAACCTTGGGAGAAACCAGACTCAGTCGGGGTGCCAGTTCTCTTCTGGCCTATCATTCTGGCAAGGTCAGAAATCATATTAGATCGGAATATTAAACATTTCTGGGTATCACGCAAGAAACAGGTTTAGTGAGGATGGTGCGTCGATTAAACAAGAGTATGAATATTTGAAAAATCAGAGTCGTCACGCTGAAGACGAGTTTATTGTGGATGATGTGCCGGTGAGGCAAATTCAGAGGAGACACCAATTGATACGGTCTCAGCAGACACTCCAGGATGCACTGGTCATGTCTGGGCGCAGGTCCACCATCTGATCTGTATACGGCACAGATCCGGCTGACTGCAGTAAACCTCAGGATAAGCAGAGGGACTAACATTAGCGTAGATGCCATTCTTCTTATGATGTAACGAGTACATTAGGTGTTAGTGTCCCCACCCAGTTCCAGCTGACCTAGTTAACAGCCTAACAATCAGTCAATTGGTTTGAATAATGAAAGTAAAAAAATGTCTGTGTGTATGCCATAGTAAAGAGTAGTGATGTGTCGTTCATGAACGATTCGTTCATTTTGAACGAATCTTTATTATGACTCGGGACTACCGAGTTGTCTCAGAGAGTAATTTGTTCATTTTGTGTTGACCGCGTATGCGCATTACGCAACATATGGGCTCTGAATCAGCTCTAAATCTCCGAATGATTAGTTCTTACGAGTCTTTCAAGTTTGAGTCTTTCGTTCTTCCTGTTAGTCCCATAGAGTAACGGAAACAGAAAAGATTAGTTCTTCTTACGAGTCTCGGGTTTGAGTCTTTCATTCTTCCTGTCAGTCCCATATAGTATATGCTGTCAGTAACGGAAACAGAAAAGATTAGATCTTTTGAGTCTCTGGTTTGAGTCTTTCGTTCTTCCTGTTAGTCCCATAGAGTCTATGCTGTCAGTAACGGAAACAGAAAAGATTAGATCTTTTGAGTCTCTGGTTTGAGTCTTTCGTCGTTCTTGCTGTCAGTCCCATTGAGTGTGTGTGTGTGTGTGTGTGTGTGTGTGTGTGTGTGTGTGTGTGTGTGTGTGTGTGTGTGTGTGTGTGTGTGTGTGTGTGTGTGTGTGTGTGTGTGTATATATATATATATATATATATATATATATATATATATATATATATATATATATACACACACACACAGTTGATTCAAAATTAGTCTAATTGAATTTGTGATGTTAGACTTGAATAGTCAATATATTTCCCATATTTGTATATGTCTGATATTAACTGAGAATTATATAAAAAATAACTATGTGCTAGTTACTAAAAAGGTTGTGAACTAATGTACAATACGGTGACAAGTCATGTGACAAAAGAACGAACGACTCAAACCAGAGACTCAAAAGATCTAATCTTTTCTGTTTCCGTTACTGACAGCATAGACTCTATGGGACTAACAGGAAGAACGAAAGACTCAAACCCAAAAGACTCGTAAGAATTAATCATTTTTGTTTCCGGACCTGAATCACGCACGGTCCGGGCGGCCCAGCCCCCAGATCTGATCAGAGTCAGACACAGACGAGTCGACAGCTAACCTCTCGAGGAGTTCGAAGACGAGAGGCGGAGAACAAACGTGATAAATATGTGATAAATTACAGAGTTAGACTGCAATAGCCGGACCCAACAACTAATCAATTAATTGTTGTTTTATGTAGTTTTAAAATGTAATGAACATTTTCATAAGTACTAGATGTGTTGGGCTATTTAACATGTCATTTTGGTGAAATGAACGAAATGACTCGAAAAAAGATGCGTTTATTGTGCTGAACAAGACTCAAAGATCAGAGTCAGTAAAATGATCCGAACTTCCCACTACTAGTAAAGAGATGCATTTTTAGTCTTGATTTAAACTGACAGAGTGTGACTGCTTCCCGAAAACAATGCTAGGAAGACCGTTCCAGAGTTTAGGTGCTGAATAGGAAAAGGATCGACCACCTGCAGTTGATTTAGATATTCTAGGTATTATCAACTGGCCAGAGTTTTGAGACCGCAATAGACGTGGTGGACTAAATGTGTTAAGAGCTCGCTTAAGTACTGGGGAGCTAAACCATTTAATGCTTTGTAAGTAATTAGTAAGATTTTAAAATGTATGCAACCTTTAATAGGGAGCAAAGTGCAGTGTTGACAGAATTGAGCTAATATGATCATACTTCCTGGTTCTAGTAAGAACTCGAGCTGCTGCGTTTTGGACCAGATGGAGTTTGTTAATTAAGCGAGCAGGGCAACCACCCAGTAGAGCATTATTTCTCCCTCTCCTTGTAATAACCATGTCATTATACACATTTGTTTCCTGATATTTCACCCCCCTGATACCCCCCCCCCCCCCCCCACACACACACACACACACACACACACTTAAACCTGTAGTAACACCCTTTTAATGTAAATTTTTGGTTTATGTAATTTTTTTGAAAAATATCTGTTTTGTCCATACAATCAAGTCAATGGGCTTTAAAATGATTATCCATACAATGAAGTCAATGGCCTCAAATATTATTTGGTTCCCAACATTCTTCACAATATATTTTGTGTTCCACATGAAGAAAGAAATGCAGTGCAGGTTTGGAAACCACATGAGGGTGAGCAAATAACAACACAATTTTCATTTTGGATGAAGTATTTCTTTAAACTTTTACATTACATTGCACACCATCTTATACTCATTGATTCTGTGATTATTCATATAAAAAGACTTCCTTTTTTAGCCCCTCTGGAATTAATATATTTACTATTAAAATACGATTTTCTAACTAAATTTCTCCATCATTTACTGATAAATGAAGCTGTGTCTGAAACCAAACACAGCTGCCTTGCTGCCTCGCTGCCCAGTCAGTCAATGACTGAAGTGTTTTAGTACAAAGGCACATTTTAAAGAAACTAAGGTACCATAACATCATGTCTAATGATCAAGAACAAATCCAAATGAGCTTTAGAGAAAACCAACTGAATATGAATGACTTCACTGTTTATTTCTTGTAAAAAATTAAATAAAATTAAAAATAGACACTCCTAGGCATTTAATAATCTTTCATCTAAACTGATGATGTCTAAACATTGATACTGTATATTTCAATGTACTTTACTTAACTACTTGAGAGCACCTTGCGTAAATAGATAAATGATCAACTTATTTATTCATTAATTAATTTATTTAAAGTTTTATAAACCATATCTGGCATGGTCCCAAACTCCGCTAACTCTTGCAGTAATATCTGGGTCTTGCAAGGCGTGCCAAATGGGTTGGAGTCTTTCAGATAATTTGGGTAATTGCTGAGTCGTTGGCATTCGAGATTTGAGATTCTGTTTAAAGGGGGTGGTGGGGCATGCCTCATAGGAACGAGCTCTCAAAGTGGCTCTTCCTTTGATGTGCGTCTTATAATGGAGTGTGTGTGCCTATAATTATCTCTGTTAGATTTTGCTGCGTCCATCACATGACCCGATTCATTAGCAGGCATTTGGACCACCCATATCAGTGGCTCGGAGTCTTTCATTACATGTTCAGAAGAGTTTTACTGGATGGTGAAACAAATCCACAGACCAGGTGTGACCAAATTTCACATGATGTTATTTCTTTCTGTAGCAGACGAAAGCCAATCAATATGCACACATCTCCCAAGGGGAAGAGAATAAACAGCACTGTGGTGCCATCCGCTCGAAAAACTCACAAGAAGTGTAAATTGATCTATAATGGATGAATTTGCCTGTTTACAAGGAAACGGTCATGTATTATAAAAAGACTAATTGGGGGCAAAACAAACTAACTTGAAAGTGGTTCACCAACAGCAAATATGAGTCTACAGTGCTTCCGGAGAGTATTCACAGTGCTTCACTTTTTCAACATTTTGTTAATATTAATGTTACAGCCTTATTATAAATATGTTAAATATGTTATGTTAATGTTACAGCCTTATAAATGGATTAAATTCATATTTTCCCCTCAAAACAATACCCCTTAATGACAACGTAAAATAAATCTGTTTGAAATCTTTGCAAATTTATTAAAAATTGTAAACCAAAAATATCACATACATTAATATTCAGAGCATTTGCCATGACACTCGCGGTGTGATTGAGCTCAGGTGCATCCTGTTTCCACTGATAATCTTTGCAATGTTTCTACAACTTAATTGGAGTCCACCTGTGGTAAATTCATTTGATTGGAAATTATTTGGAAAGGCAGACACCATAAGGTTCCACAGTTAATAATGCATGTCAGAGAACAAACCAAGCAATAAAGTCCAAGGAATTGTTTGTAGATCTCTGAGACAGGATTGTATCAAGGCACAGACCTAAGGAAGGGTACATAAACATTTCTGCAGCATTAAAGATCCCAAAGAACACAGTGGCCTCCATCTGTAAATGGAAGAAGTTTGGAACCACCATGACTCTTCCTAGAGCTGGCTGTCTGGCCAAACTGAGCAGTTGGGGGAGAAGGGCCTTAGTCAGGGAGGTGACTAAGAACCCAATGGTCACTCTGACAGAGCTCCAGCTTTTCTCTGTGGAGAAGGGAAAACCTTCCAGAAGAACAACCATCTCTGCAGCACTCCACCAATCAGACCTGTATGGTAGCGTGGCCAGAATAAAGCACTTCTCTGTAGAATGCCGCCTGAAATTTGCCAAAAGGCACAAGACTGGGACGAATGTTCCTCTTCCAACATGACAACGACCCTAATCACACAGCCAAGACAACAAAGGAGTGGCTATGGGACAACTCTGTGAATGTCCTTGAGTGGCCCAGCCAGAGACCAGACTTGAACCCAGTTGAACATCTCTGGAGTGATCTGAAAATGGCTGTGCCACACTCCCCATCCAACCTGATGGAGCTTGAGAGGTCCTGCAAAGAAAAATGGGATAAACTGCACAAAAATGGGTGTGCCAAGCTTGTAGCATAATCTCAAAAAGACTTGAAGCAGTAATTGGTGCCATAGGTGCTTCAACAAAGTATCTAGCAAAGGCTATGAATACTTATGTGCATGTGAATTTTTTCATTCTTCCCCCCCCCTTTTTTTCCGTTTTTTTTTTTTAACATTTACAAGATTGTTTAAAATCTTGCAAACTTCTTTCACATGGTCAATTTGGGGTATTTTTGTAGAATTTTGAGGAAAATAATGAATGTAATCCATTTTGGAATAATGCTGTAACAACAAAATGTGGAAAAAGTGAAGGGCTGTGAAAAATTTCCAGATGCACTGAAAAGGAAATTATTAAGACAAGTGAGACTAGAAACAGACAAAACCGGTCTCAAACAATAGCCACCGTCTCTGAAAATTAAGTGTTTTACACAAACATTGAGCTTTATTCATTATTGCACAAATGTAGGTCTCAGTTCTGAACTGATGTGTTTTTTTTTTTTTTTGTTTGGGCCAGCTTTTCCTCCAGCCAGTTCCAGCTGAGAGGACTGAGAGGAAACCTTCTCAAGGCTCTTATTGTTGTGCCTAATCCCCTTCAGACAGGACCCCGCCAGAGAAAAAAAATGCACTTTTTCTAAAGCGTGCTCCGGTTCCATTCATGTACAGAGCTCTCGCTCACCCTCAGCTCAATAGGCTCACAGTGTCGCGTGTCTTACCCAGTGTGCCCAACAACACCTTTAGTTATGCTAAAGACCAACCTTTAGCTGCTTTATTTAGCAGAGCAACGGTGAGGACATAACTGGACTACGCAGACATGAAGAAAATGCAGGGCCGAATGAAACGGAAATGAGATCAGTAAATATTGATAGAATGATATAATGAAATGAACAGAAATCAAGGGCTGTGCACACAGGAAGAAATTGCTGGATATAATTGACAAAAGATGCAAGAAACAATGAGGAAAAGCACATCATTAATGATCATTTAGGTGTCACGTAGATATACCACATGACAAATTGCATAATTTCTTGCAGCCTTAAAGAATGAATGGAGGATTTGTTATCTATATTTGCCTGTTTGTCTGTAACAGTGACTGTAAACAGTAAACTAGCTTACGCTAAAGTATATTATAAAACATACAGGAATTAAATAAAATGCCAAAAGTTGATTGCATCATGATATTATAGATATGGATGCACTGGAATTTGAAAAGGATTTTGTTTCTTAACATTGTTAGGCAATTTTGGATGGGCTAGCAATAGCAATCTTGCTTTCACTGTCTTCACAGTGTTTCCAAAGCCACTTCCAAAAGAGTCTGCAAAAAGTCACAAGAGACAGTTAAAATACCTCATGTCTCAAAGCTTGACATAGAAACGCAAAAATCCTAGTCTGAGGAAGTGAACAGCTTCCGACACGGGTTGCCATCTTGTAATTATGGTTTTGACATGGTGTGAACGCAGTGTAAGCTGGTTGTTTCAGTTCAGGAGGAAGTGGAGCCATATTTTAAAAAATGGGCAAACATTTTTTGGCCGCAACTTCCTCTGAATATGTATGTACTTTAATATTTACACCACCTCCATTGATTGCTATCAGGATGTGAAGAGAGTTTCAAATAGTATAACAAAGTTTTTTTAATATAAAAATGGAATTACATGAATAACCCAAAAAGTGCACATCATTCCTATACTATAATTTATAAAACTGTAAATCTGTAAACTGTAAATTATTTTCATAGCTATAATATGGCGATTAAAAATACAACAATAATGCTCACAAATGATTTATTTTATTTGTTTGATAAATATCCTCTCTTTAATATATATATATATATATATATATATATATATATATATATATATATATATATATATATATATATATATATATATATATACATCCGCATTCTAAAATCTTGTTACATTATAAATGTCTTTACTTTCCCTTTTTACTTGTAGGCTATTGCTGAATAAAAATATTAGTAGACCATATGTAGGCTACAACCCATGCAAGGCTTGAGTGTTACAGTGATTTGTACAACAATGCTTCACGCTATGTATTTAAGAACACCGCTTACCTGTGGTACAAAGGTCCCCCCTCTCTTTGATTATTGCTTTATTCGGTTTTGTAGAGAAGTGTCAACACGACAGCAGCGCTTTCAAAGTGTGACATGAACGCTGAACACACTTCAGAGGGAAATGATAGGGTGACAGGGTGGCCGTGACTGTACAGCGCTGCTGATCCGAGCAGAAAGCCTGTTTCATGGCTGTGAATTATCCTCAGTCAGTGTGAAATATCTGTTGTGTTTGACAGCGTGTGGTGTCTTAGGAGGTATTGTGTTATAGATCTGACGGCCCATCAAGAGCGCTGACAGCACATACCTCTCTATCCATTAGAAGCCTGACAGAGGCCGTGACAGACCGCTTGATGAAGGAGAGGAGAGAGGGAAACACGGAGCGGAGGAAACTGAGTCAGCAGCAAACATCTGTTGCCGGAGCACCAGGGCAAGCCACGGTAACCACAACCAAGCACAGATGAAAATCACTGTCAAACTCAAATGAAAATATTGTGAAAAAATGTATGCACCTGTGAGAGCTGCATCAGGTCAAAGTTATATATAGCTTAGTTGTAACCTATATGTCATTTAATTAGTCTATTTGAAGGGAATGCACGCTCTCTGTGCAAGCCTATTTCTTTGTGGTCTGTGGTGCAAGCAGGTTGTCACGTTGATTATGTTGAAGTTGGCCTATTTTTCAGGCACTGTGTAATATCATTACACCTGCTGCAGCAAACTTCCTTTATTATGACGTTGGAATAAGAGTATAGTTCTTAGCTAGCCTGGATGCCAGCCGAACTCAGCCCCGCCCACACATTTTTTGGGTCGGGCAGTTCGGTCTGGCCTTGCTCCATAGAGGAGTAATTATCCCCGAACAGAAACTGTTCGTACCAATGAAATCATCAGGGCGGGCTTAAGACGATGACGGACAGATGGCCAACAGTAACGTAATCATGCACGTCATCAAAGGGGCTTGGATTATATTTGTACAAATCCTAAACAGAGAGCTTGTTTGTATATGCATTCACCTTCACAATTTCTCTCAGAAATTATGATCATGTTGGGTAAGTACTCTGTGTATTCCAGCCTGATTTCAGCACGCGTGCAGACAGGGTTGCCAAGTTTTTACAACAAAACCCGCCATCTACTAGCCCTAAACAATAGCTTCTCTGGGGGTTCTCCAAAGGGAAAAATGGCGTTTGGGGGGAAAAATGTGTGTTATTTTGGCAAGGTTGTCTGCTAAAATTCGCACTCATGGGTCTATATATCACATAGTCGCTTCATCCTGCGGACATAGAAAACAACCTGCGGAGAAAAAAAAACGCGGACTTGGCAACACAGTGCATTTGAACTATGTTGACATCTGACAATGCGTCTCTTTGTTGCTCTGATTGGTTGTAGGTCTATCCAATTGAGGTCTTTCCTGGTTCGGTTGAAACACACTCCATAAACACAGCCCAATGGAGCAGTTTCAGACTCATATTCTGACTAGAATTGAGTATGACCACATCAGGCTAGTTCCTAGCCATACCGATCTAGAAAATCACAACTTTAATTTGGCACACAATGTAACTATACACGTCACAACATGTCAGTAGGAAAATGTTGCCGTTATTTTGTCACTTATTGAGCAGAATATTATATGGAGCTGTTTACCTCCAGTCTTTGTGCTAAGCTATAGTCTAGCGGTGGGTGCATCAGAGAGAGTTATGGCACGCATGGAATTAAGAATGGTATGTATGGACTTATCTAACTCTGGGGGATACAGTGAATAAGTGAATGTCCCAAAAAGTCGGTGTTTTTCCTTTAATATTATTTATTGGTCATTTAAAAATACATTTAATATTATTATAATTTATAATTCATTTTTATTATTATATGTGTTTAATATTTAATTGTTTATTTATTATTATTATAAATGTAAAATGTAGTTTAATATGATTGTTTAACTTGCTTTTGAAAAAATATATATAATATTTTATAATATATAATATATAATACAATTTTATTTGAATTTATTATTTACAATAAATGGATTCTTACTGGGTTGTGCAGCATTTTTGTGTAACTATATAACAATTTTGAATATTTTTAGAAGTCTTTTGAATATTTATAGGGAATATTTACTTTTAATATTTATTTTTTTAAATAATCTTGCAAATGATTTAGGTTTCTTTGTCCCTCACTTATTTTATTCTGTCCTGTTAGTCTTTTCTAATATAATACAAGACACTTCAACCTGGAATTGACATCATGTTGGAGGGAAACCAATAGCACAAACATCAGTGAGTATTTGATGGATTTTGTCTTGTTTTATGGTTATTAGTTAGTTTATGCCATTCTTAAACATCGCATCCTGTTAGATAAAATGGCAGATATCAGTTTGTTAATGTCGCAATGTCAAAAGATGGATTAAAAAATCTAAATAAACTTGGATTGGCAGGGAAACCCAAGAAAGTGGTCATTTTTTTCTGCAGTTCTGCTTTATACCACTTATGGAACACCTGTTTATTTTGAGCCTGCTTTATTTTTTCAATGGCACACATTTTTTGTGTGCTGAAATTCAGTAACCAACTTTTTTATTTTAACCGGTTAAAACTGACATCCCTAGTGTGGAAAAAGCATGTCGGCCTCAACGAGAGAGGGGAAGTGACTCTCGCGGCTGTTCTCTGCCAGGAACATGACATCTAGTTATAGTCTCATTTTACATGAATTTATGACTTTACTTCATGATTTTTATTTAAAAATGAAAAAAATACAAAGAGTAATTCCTACTGAGCACTGAGATCTTTGAAAACAAACAGATCCAGTATATATAGTGGTCTCTTATTTTTTTCCAGAGCTGTATATGCTGGATCTGTTTGTTTTCAACGATCTCATTGAAAACAAATCTCTAATAGTTTTTTGGGTAAAGATGCAATAAAGTTTTTCACACCTGGATTGGGGGATCCATTCCTCCTTGCAGATCCTCTCCAGTTCTGTCAGGTTGGATGATAAACGCTGTTGGACAGCCATTTTCAGGTCTCTCCAGAGATGCTCAATTGGGTTTAAATCAGGGCTCTGGATGGGCCATTCAAGAACAATCACAGAGTTGTTGTGAAGTCACTCCTTCATTACTTTAGCTGTGTGCTTACAGGGTCATTGTCTTGTTGAAGGGTGAGCCCAGTCTGAGGTCTTGAGCACTCTCGAGAAGGTTTTCATCCAGGATATCCCTGTACTTGGACGCATTCATCTTTACCTCGATTGCAACCAGTCGTTCTGTCTCTGCAGCTGAAAAACACCCCCATAGCATGATGCTGCCACCACCATGTGTCACTGATATTTTTCTCCACACATACCACTTAGAATTAAGGCCAAAAAGTTCTATCTTGGTCTCATCAGATCAGAGAATCTTATTTCTCACCATCTTGAAGTTTCAGCTGTTTTGTTTTTAGCAAACTTTCATGTGTCTTGCACCGAGGAAAGGCTTCCATTGGGCCACTCTGCTATAAAGTCCAGACTGGTGGAGGGCTGCCGTCATGGTTGACTTTCTACAACTTTCTCCAATCTCCCGACTGCATCTGTGGAGCTCATTCACAGTGATCTTTGGGTTCTTCTTTACCTCTCTCACCAAGGGTTTTCTCCCCCGATAGCTCAGTTTGCCTGGACGGCCAGCTCTAAGAAGGGTTCTAGTCGTCCTAAAAGTCTTCCATTTAAGGATTATAGGAACCTTAAGTGCAGCAGAAATGTTCTTGTAACCTTCGCCAGATCTGTTCCTTGCCACAATTCTGTCTCTGAGCTCTTCAGGCAGTTACTTTGTCTTCTGATTTGCTCTGACATGCACTGTTAGGTGTAAGGACTTATATAGATAGGTGTGTGGCTTTCCTAATCAAGTCCAGTCAGTATAATCAAACACAGCTGGACTCAAATGAAGGTGTACAACCATCTCAAAGATGATCAGAAGAAATGGACAGCATCTGAGTTAAATATATGAGTGTCACAGCAAAGGGTCTGAATACTTGGGACCATGTGATATTTCAGTTTTTCTTTTTTAATAAATCTGCAAAAATGTCAACAATTCTGTGTTTTTTCTGTCAATATAGGGTGAGCTGTGTGTACAATAAAGGGTTAGTTCACCCAAAAATGAAATTTATTTCATCAAAGACTCACCCCAATGTTGTTTACAGTCGTAAGACCTCCGTTCATCCTCGGAACACAGTTTAAGATATTTTAGATTTAGTCCAAGGGCTTATTTGAGTCATTAATGAAAGAAATTTCATTTTTGGGTGAACTAACCCTTTAATGAGAAAAAAAATTTACCTAAATTTTAGCAAATGGCTGAAATATAACAAAGAGTGAGAAATTTAATGTGGTCTGAATACTTTCCGTACTTACTGTATGTTGTAATAATGACATTGATGTGAGTAAAATAAATAATAATGAATAAAAAGCTGGCATTGTGTAGATATTGGTCAGAACTTTTATGTGTATCCTATGTTTTATGCAAAAGAGCATATGATACCACAGACGGCTAGTATAAGTTAGGCAAGCATGTGTTCTGGGAATTGGCAAGTAGCCATATGAAAATCCCTAGATGACTACTAATGAATTGAGCTCTCAATGACTACTGCAGTTTGGGGGCTCCACCCTCAGCTTTCATGCCATATTTTTGTGTTTGGTGGTAAAATTCATGTTTAGGGTTGTTAAACTGCCTGATAATCATAAACTAGTTTGTCTACAATGCTGCCTTACATATTTACTTTATTTTCCTGTAGCTGGTAGTTTGTCATTCTAGCACACAAAAAGTATTCTCGTTGCTTCATAAAATTAAGATTGAACCACTGGAGTCACATGGACTATATTAGCGATGTCTTTGCTACCTGTCTTGGCCTTGAAAGTGTTAATTATGTTGCTGTCTATGGAGGCTCTCAGATTTAGAAATATTGGAAATATCTTCATTTGTATTCCGAGGATGAACAAAAGTCATATGGTTTTGAAACGACATGAGGGTGAGTAATGAATGACAGAATTTTCATTTTGAAACTTATGAACTAACCCTTTGAATGCAGTTCTGAACCTATTACAGCTCAGACGTGTACCATAAATGTCTGCTTGAGCGGTCATATTTTTTATTTTTTCAAGCTTTACTTGTAAAATTTGATCACCACAGTCCCTTCTATGTCAGTTCCATGATGTCAACGACCTGTTTGGCAGATTTGTGTAAAACGAGCTTCCATGCAGCGAACTGTTACTTTGCAGGTTCTCCGTTAATTTCAGAAAAGAACGCTGAAGTTGAATTTTGACCTCCGAATGGTTCGCTAATGAATCGTCATCGGTTGGGGGCCAATTACATGATCTTCAAAGGCATTTTGGGCGATGAACTCTGATATTAGGTAGTGTGTATTAGCCTGCAGAGTTTTGGTGGATAAGTAATAAGACCCACTTAACTCTTCAATTATTTTCCATTACAGGGGAGCCACAGCAGTGTTTTGCCTGCTCAGTTTATTGGTAATGGAAGGCTTCATACTGAGGAGTGTTAATTGGTAGGTGTCAGAGCTAGAGAGTTGCAGGTTATGTTTAGAGCATCTTCATTAGCGCTTAGCTCCTTAAGTGAAACTCGTCACTGCCTGCGTGCACGTATGCGTATACAAGCACACGCTTTTTATCATGCTGTTGCAAACACGGTGCTCCATTTCAAGCTGGTCTCCAAGCTGAGGCCCTTTCAGAAGGAGGATAAATTATGTACATTTTTTAGCATTTAAGTGAAACTCTCTTTCATTGGGCGCAGCTGCACTCATAGGGACTTTCTTGATTTCTGTGGTGATTAATTCAGTTCACATCTTTATTTTCAAAAGCCGATTATTTCATTTAAAGCCATTACAGATTTATCCTCGCTCAATGTCTCTGGATAATTCACACAGCCAGAATTAATGGTCTCACTGTCCTTTGAAATTGACCATCAATAACTGAATAGGTGCACCATATTTTTGTTGTTTATTTTTAATTATAACAAATAAATATATTTAATATTGTTTGTGTTTTAATTATATTGTAATTGTATCAAACATTTGGGTCAGTGAGATTTAAAAAAAAAATCGGATTAAAATCATATTAAAAATATTAATACTCTTATTTGGCATTGTCTATAATGTTCCAAAAACAATTCTGAAAATTCAGCTTTGCATCACAGGATAGAATACATTATATCTGAAAATTTTAAATGGTTATTTTAAATTGCAATAACATTTCACAATATTAATTTTTTTCTGTATTTTGATTACATACTGTAACCTTGGCGAACACATAGAAGACTTTACCAAAAAATGTAATATCTTACAGACCTAAAATTTTCAAAGGTTACTGTATATAGGCATTTGTTAATATTTTTGCTGTAAAAATGTCTTTTGTAAAACATATATATAATTATTACAATTAAAACATATTTTATATAACATATATACTTCAGTCACTAAATTATGTCTCAATGTCTCCAAATTATGAATCAATGAGACCTCAAACATGAGGGTCTATAATGCATTTACAGTTTATAAAACATTGGTAACTTTCATTATATCACCATTGCTACCTTTTTTCTAAAAGCAGTAAGCAAATTGACTTTAAGTGTAACAGCCTTTAGTGGGTTATTGCCTAAATAAACTCCAGATTTCAGAAAGCGTCTTTCGATCGAAAGGGACATCAGCGGAGATAAAAGCCATTTGTTCTGACAGAACATTTTGGTTTTGTTTAGTGGGTGTGAGGAAGCACTTTACATGGACTATGTGCATACACGCATGCCTCATTGTGTGGACGGTTTCATTAAACTTTAACTGCAGAGCCCTTCTGGCTCAAAATCTGTTTAGTTTAGCCCCAAATCCGACACCCCATCCCCCCAAAAAACCACCCTGTCTCCCAAGTCTCACGGGACCGCTAGATCCCATTTAAACACAGCCAAGTCACACGAACGCATTCGCCCTAGAGAAGTTTTCTTCCTTTGACAGACTACCCTTCACCGACGGCGCGTTTTCATTAAGGCTTGCAATTTGGACACTTTCCAAATCACCTCTATTCTTTCGGGCGAGAAGCACACTAATTATGCCAGCGTCTTAAGGAGAACTGGAAACACAATTACGCATCTTCCTTCTGGTGCCTTTGCGCAGTGGTTTGTAGGTCAGGGGGACGTGGGCCCATTTCATCACAATGAACGCATGAGCTGCATGGCTAATGTTTTAATCGTAATAATTAATACCACTTCGCTCTCATGCTGCTGCTAATTATGCATCCACACGTCACAGCGCAGACCTCGTTGATATCTGGAGAGAGGGGATTTCAGCCAGGTTTTCCAAACCCCAAGGAAGTCGGGGTTCATTTGGCAAGTCATTTCCAACACTTCAGTTGAATGCGAAACGAGGGGAAAGGGCTTTTTTACTTTCTGCATTTTTTACTTTCTGAAGTTGCATTTTTAGTTGTACAGTATGTTTCGAGTATAGTGAGAAAGTTCACTGACAAATGGTCTATTCACAACAAGAGTTAAATTAATATTAGCCAGTACAAAATGTGCCGATCGATGATCACATTTAACTAACAGTTCAGGTCAAAGGGTAGCTGGCACATGCTTGTCTGGCTATCACCGGACCCAGCTCAATTTAAGATGAAACATTGGTCTGGGGAGTCTGCTCAGTATTTTCTACTGCATAAGCAGCCTGATAAATCAGCATTATTCAAAAATGACTCCGTATACGCCATTGGATAGTCCTTCAACCAATCAGACCACAAGAGGTGCAATAATCGAGCGTAATTCAAATGACTGATGGCAATTGGATAGTCCTTCAACCACTCAGACCACAAGAGGCTCAATGGGTGATCAATGGGCACCGACCCTTCTTCTCTATCCGTCATCGGGTTAAACCCACTAATAGCGCGCAAAGTGAATAATCCAGTCTGTGATTGGTTCCCGCAAAAGTGAAACAGAAGCAGTGAAAATGAATGTACATGATTCCAGACTGAGTTTCCAGGCGAAATCAAATCACTGGCAGATCAGGCTAGGTTTACCCAGTCTAGGCACATGCCATAATTATGTGAAAAACATATTTCTCCATTTTTTCGGCTATTTGAGAGTAATCATGTTTTCAGACAGTTTTATCATTTTATATACATATACACAGGGCTTGAAATTAACAATGCGGGTGGATTTCAGAAGTGTAACGCGGTCACTCCTACTAGCCACTTTCAAATTTCAAATAGAATTTTATATGTAATATATAGATTTTTCAATTGTAGTCTTTTAAAAAATACATCTGAAATAATAAACTAAGTGCAATGTGTTGTCAAAAATATAGATTTTTTAATACATATCGTTACTGAAATATCTGGATTGCACATTTAAAACAAAATAGATATATACGATACCAGCATTTCTTTCTTTCTCGCTCTCTCATCTCTCCGTCTGCGAGTTGACACACAAGCCCGCCTCCCGTCGCTAACTCGCTTGATTTGGAATATTGTTGGTGTGACAGGGCTTGTGCGTATCGCACATAATTTTACTCATTCCCACAGAATTTGTGCTAACACCCAATGTGCATGCACACACTGTAAAAAATGTTTGTTGGTTTTTGTTGGTTTAACTTAAAAAAGAAAGTAACCTGGTTGCCTTAAAATTTTGAGTTTATTGAATTTAAAAATTTGAGTTGATACAATGAAGGAAACTTGTTAAATAAATAGGAACTCAATATTATTGTATCTGAACCACATAAAAAAATGGATAAATCATGAAAATAGCACTATTTGGCATGTTTCACTGCATCATCAGAAATAAAACACAATTACTCAATAAGCTTACTCAATCTTTTAATAATGTTTTAATAAAGGTTGTCGAATCTCAAAACTCAAAAAAAATTAATTGTATTAACTCAAAATTTTAATTTCAATGAACTCAAACATTTAAGGTAACCAGGTAACTTTTTTTCTAAATAATTTTTTACAGTGTATAAAGTTCTTCTTAGTACTAAATTGAGTACTTTTTCGTTGCTTGAACAGACACATATACACACAAAATATCCTAAAGTGACAGTATCCTAATATACATGCTGCCAAAATTATGAGATGATATATAAAACAAAAATTATATGGCAGTTTTTTCCCACAGTATCAATGTCAACATTTAGGCCACTAAAAATGCTGGTTGGCTAATAACTTTGAAAAACCACTAGCCACAGTGGCTGGTGAGCAATAAACTTTTGAACAATATCTTTGTCTATGCAATTAAGGTCAGTGGTCTAATGCTCTTTGAACCACAAAGTTCCTCAGTTAACTGCAATCTTCAACATTATTTTGTTTCTTTTGTGAACTGCATACAGGTTTGGAACAAAATGAGGATGAGTAAATGATGACATGAAGTACATTTTTGGGTGAACAATCCCTTTAAAAGTGTAAATGAATTGGTGGTTTTCCATGTATGCTGTAAGAAGTTGCAAAGAGTTAGCTGATTGGGTCAGAAACTGCAATTGCAGTTGAGATATTAAAATAGTTTCTCCAGGCAGCAGACATTGTCGGTTCTTTAGACCTTCCCTCAATTTACAGATCCATAATATCTGCTAATTTTCCTGAGGAAACAGATCACTTCCCAACTGACAGGAACACTACAAGGCTGAGGGGTGCATAGGTCAGGGGGAGGGAGGTTTCTGAGGGAAGTTTGCTGAGGAGATGAACGGAATTGTCCGTTAGTGGGCGGAGGTCTTTGGAGATAATAAGAGAGCAGCTCCACCGCTTCAGATCAGGGCAGAGAGATAGCAGTCTGGCTGAAATCCACACAAACACTCCTAACACAGATGTTTTTCAAAAGACCTCTGATAACGTAGAGATATCCCGCTTCATTCAGAGACATACAGTAGACTCCTGACTCTGTGTTTAGTCTGTCTGTATCTCTCTGCCCTGTAACCGAACCTCCCAAGCCAAGTGTGACTTTACTGCCCTGTATAATTCAACAGTAGTACATAAATCATGTATGTTTTTATTTTACAGTATACCGTTTAAAATGAATGTTCTGGTGTTAAGAATACCCTTTTTAAATGACTCTGATAAACTGTTTTTCTGACCAAATTTTGGTGACACACATTATTAATTTGAACTTGTTTTAATGCTTTGGCTATAAAATCAGTTGGAGACTCACACTGTGCATTTAATGTATCTATCTACCCAATTAAATAATGTCACAACCATGCAGTTCATTAACATGCAAATGGCGTCTTATGAAGAGATTAGTTAATTGCAACTCATTTGCATAATTAATGAACACTCAAATGAATAATGCTTTAGCGAATTTGTGCTGCGCTGTCATGAAATAAATTATAAACGACAGGCTGAGACCATTGTGTAAAATCCCACTGAACTGCATGAAATAATAAGCGGGTGAGGGATGTATAATAAAATCAGAACATGGGAGAAATATGTATGTATGGTCATTTGTACACATTACTTAAAGCTAGATTTTAGCCTGTCATAATGACAGCATGCAATATCCCGTATGGTCTCTGTGGGTATCTGACTCTGTAATAAAAAAAGACTGATTGTCATGGGGAAAAGTTATGATGGCAATTTATAATAAGAAAACGACACAGAGGGTCTGTCAAGATGCTTTCGTAACCTTGTTGCTGACTTGGTTATAGAATTACACTAGTGCGCGATTTTTGTCCTATGGCTAGAAGAACAGGCACCTTAACCATTTTATATACCCTATCCATTTTCAAACTGATAGTCTGTGTGATTTCCAAATGATGTCTTATCTTGCTTAGAAGAGCGTTTTGAAAGAGTATTGTAAATGCAAAGTCATTTAAAAAGAACGCGGGCAACAAAATCCATTCATAATGGGTCATTTAAAGAGGTTGTACATGCTATTCGATATACAGCATGAACCAAACATATAGAAGGCATTTAAGAGCTATTACACTTTTTTGCATTTCAACATTCTTCAGTGTGAAATGCTGTTGTTTGAACATTAAAAGGGTCTTTCTGACCTCATTGAAACCTTGATTATAGTCTTGGGCTACACTATTGACGTCGATACATACATAAGTAGTGAGTAATTATCTACATGTACTTACTGTAGAGTTAGGGTTACGGTTTGGTTTAGGGTTAGTTACTTGTAATTATAGATAATTTACTTTTATTAGTAGCCTATATTAAGGACATGTAGTAACGTGTAAAGTCAGACATACACTGTTCAATTTATATTAGTCTGCACGATTGTTGCTTGTCAGACTTTGGGACCATGATTCTCATGTGATACTGTGGGATCTCAGTCATTAATGTCAGACTGTCTCACAGTTAAACAGATAAGTGCATGAAAACTTCTCTGGAGTTTTACAGCAACCCATTCACATCCGGTTACAGTGAGCTGCATTACACTCGGACTGAAATGGTGAAAACACTAATGTTAATTTTGATTATGGTTTGTCTTGAAAAACAAAGATAATTGCAGTGACGCTGCCGACACTGACATAATTTTGATTTTGATCGCAATTGTTATTAATGAGCTGTTATTAAACATGTTTAACTAACGATCAAAGACTCAAAGACTGTTCAAACTTTCAGAATTTGTCTCAGATGACCAAATAGTGACCAAAATCGTACAGTGTGAACACGGCTTAACTTGAGGTTACTTCTGGCAATACACGTCCCGATATTCCTCATTTAAATAATTCACGCCAAAGACGTGAAAAAAGGGGCATGATTAAGTTGCATTAGTAGTGTGTTGTTACTTGCGGTTATGGTGAAGGGCTTGGCAAATGCTAGAAGCGTTTGACCAATCACAACCACATTTAGGGCACATAGCACTTTTTGGAAGGAGGGCAGAGAGTGGACATTAACAGAGCAATACTGACAGACTCTGAAAAGAAGTCCTGCTGCAATGTAAACAATGTAAAATATGTGAAAATATGTTTTGAACATTCTTGCAAACCCCAAAATTTAAATTCAAAACTTTGTAAAAAGGCATAATATGCCCTCCTTAATGTCTGGAATGTGCTCATTTTTGTAAGACAGCAGTAAATATGAACAAAAGAGAAAACTAATTACAAGAAGACATTTTTTTAAAATAGTTTCTTTCTCTATTCTGATTAACTGCTGAGCGGATGTTTGCTGTGTGCTTTATGACTCTTTCTCAAAAAGAATCTAAACAAGATTGTTCAAATCTAAACGTTCTTAATTATTTACTGGCAGTAATTAATTTCCTTCAGAAACTGCAGTTGTGGTTGACAGTAAGATGCTTAATGATATCATGTGATCATGCAAATTTAGCCACAATTGCAGAATCAGAAGCTACTGAGTTAGCACCAGTTATTTTCCTCTTTTCTGTAATTTTGTACTTCTAAAAGGTCAGTGTCCATATAAGACAAATTTCCTTAACATGACATCACAAAAAGAGAAAGTTGATCTCTTCCTTTGTAGAATTAAATTAGTATTAACATAAACGTGAATATTGTACTCAATACAATTGACTCAACCTCAAAGAAGAAAATGCAATGTGACATAATGACATTATCCCAGGATAACTTTCAATTCACTATATTGATATACACTTACCTAAAGGATTATTAGGAACACCTGTTACATTTTTTCTCATTAATGCTATTATCTAATCAACCAATCACATGGCAGTTGCTTCAATGCATTTAGGGGTGTGGTCCTGATCAAGACAATCTCCTGAACTCTAAGGAGAATGTCAGAATGAGAAAGAAAGGTGATTTAAGCAATTTTGAGCGTGGCATGGTTGTTGGTGCCAGACGGGCCGGTCTGAGTATTTCACAAACTGCTCAGTTATTGGGATTTTCACGCACAACCATTTCTAGTGTTTAAGAAGAATTTGAAAAGGGAAAAACATCCAGTATGCGGCAGTCCTGTAGGCGAAAATGCCTTAATGATGCTAGAGGTCAGAGGAGAATGGCCGACTGATTCAAGCTGATAGAAGAGCAACTTTGACTGAAATAACCACTTGTTACAACAGAGGTATGCAGCAAAGCATTTGTGAAGCCACAACACGCACAACCTTGAGACGGATGGGCTACAACAGCAGAAGACCCCACCGGGAACCACTCATCTCCACTACAAATAGGAAAAAGAGGCTATAATTTGCATAAGCTCACCAAAATTGGACAGTTTAAGTCTGGAAAAGTGTTGCCTGGTCTGATGAGTCTCGATTTCTGTTGAGACATTCAGATGGTAGAGTCAGAATTTGGCATAAACAGAATGAGAACATGGATCCATCATGCCTTGTTACCACTGTGCAGGCTGGTGGTGGTGGTGTAATGGTGTGGGGGATGTTGTCTTGGCACACTTTAGGCACCTTAGTGCCAATTGGGCTTCGTTTAAATGCCACGGCCTACCTGAGCATTGACCATGTCCCTTTATGACCACCATGTACCCATCCACTGATGGCCATGCACCATGTCACAAAGCTCGAATCATTTCAAATTGGTTTCTTGAACATGACAATGAGTTCACTGTATTAAAATGGCCCCACAGTCACCAGATCTCAACCCAATAGAGCATCTTTGGGATGTGCTTGAACGGGAGCTTCATGTCCAGGATGTGTATCCCACAAATCTCCATCAACTGCAAGATGCTATCCTATCAATATTAGGCCAACATTTCTAAAGAATGCTTTCAGCAGCTTGTTGAATCAATGCCACGTAGAATTAAGACAGTTCTGAAGGCGAAAGTGGGTCAAACACAGTATTAGTATGGCTTTCCTAATAATCTTTTAGGTGAGTGTATTCATATATATATATTTCGGCATTTGATGCAGTTTCACTCACCGCATGTGGTTTCGACTCATGATCAGGATCAGAAACAAACAAACACACTTGTAGAACTGCTTCAGAACAAAAAGCTGCATCCACTGTTTCCTTAGCATTGGGTTATTTGGGAAGCTGAAAACCAAAAACCAAACCAAAAACACACTACTTTAGGGATGTTGTTTTCATCTAAAAACAAAATGCCCATGATGGACGTGCTTTCACTCTGGTTGATGTGTGTTTGCACTTTTAGTATGATAATCTAACTCTTTAACTGTGTACATAAGTCACGATCTAAATGATCTAAATTCATGAAATAGCATTAGACCCCCCCCCCCCCCCCCAAAAAAGAGACATGAGTAAATAATGGAACAAGCTATTCCTTTAACTCACATTTACACAGCAGCATCAAAAATCTATGTTGTAATATTATTGCTTTCTGCCCTACTGAGACAAAAAACGGAAGAATCATTTCTCAAATTAAATTGCCGTATCCCACAATCCCCCCGCTTTTTTAAAGTCAGTGAGTCTGGGATTACATTTGCTTTTACTTGACTTTAATCTTTCACAGCATTCATATTACATTCTTTCTGGGGATTTACTCGCTGCAATTTTATTAACCTGCGGCATTGAATTATATTAGAATTGGTTTCCCTGCAGATTTGCTCATAAATCACATTCACCGTCATTACTGCAGTTGTTATGTGGCTTTTTATATACTGGACATGGTTTCAAATCTTGAACCATAATGATATTGTTCTTTTCTGAAACACTTTGTATGACAAAGTACTTAATGCACATTCAAATAAAACATTATATGTATAGCAGACACAAAAAAAATTCACCAAGTGCAACATGTTCCTGGATCAACATCTCTGTTGATCCTGGGACAACATTCCAATCAACCAATCAGATCTGAAGTAAAAATATTAGGACTACATCCGGGGTTAGATGTTTATGCATCAGCTATCATTTCCCTCTGATTTTAGAGAGAATTTATTGGTAAGTTTTGTTTAGGGATATGGTTAGGATTAAATTTTGGATTGGAATGTTGTTCCAGGACCAACAAAATATGTTGACCCAGGAACGTGTCTAACTCGGCAAAATCATATAATACAAGACAGATCTCGTAAACGCTGTGCTTAAGCTGTGGTTAATATAGCTCAAGTTTCTAGAGTTTTTGCAAAGGATTTCATATCATATCTAGTGCAGTGGTCAGGAAGGAAGCTTTAATCTTTGGGGAATATTGGGGCTGGTGGGGGGGTTAAACGGCATTCAGATCCTGCTGACTGCCGGTTTATTTAGACGAGATACAAGTAGGTCATTGATATATCACTAATTAGTGTTCGCCTCACATCCTTGACTTTGTGTGTACAGACCTAGAAAATTTCAGACCTTAGCGGTTTCAGTGTGTGCTTGAGTGAGCACACTCAAATGAAACCAAAGCAAGGTCAGATTCCCATCCTGTTTATTTAGACACATAATTTAATGTAAACTGTTAATCGAAGATGGTCTACTGTAAGTCTTTTAGGGTGGTTTAAAATAACATACTTAAAAGACCAATGGTTATGGTGCATTCCTTGTAATGGACAATGTTGAGTAACTCCATGCCATTGAACTTGTTAAACTGACTTTTTGTTTTTTTATGGACAGTGTTGCAAATGCAGTTGAGTAATATCGTGCCGTTCATCTTGCACTAGGAAAACAGTCATCAGCTAACCACAATTCTTTCCTGATGTATGTCTCGTGGTCTAATTAATTTCTACCTCCCAGTTGAATCTCCATGATTTTGACCCACTGGACCAAATTCAAAATCAACTAAACAAGGGGACTTTTCTAAAAAAGGTCTTAATAACCTCGTGAAGATATTGTTTGACAGTTTTACTACACGATGAGAGGTGAAGCAGGATGTAGGATGACCAGGCATACTGTCAGTTGTCTTCTGAGGCTGAAACATAAGAACTTCTAGTTATGCAAACTTTATTTAATGAATTGTTACATTTCAGAAATGTGTCTCTTTAATTTATCATGAAACTTAAACGGGATGGTTCTCTCGAATGTGAATAATCTGTCCTCATGTTGTTCCAGACTTGTATTGTTGACTTTCTTCTGAGAAGCAAAAGAAAAAGGTCTTAGTGGTTGTTTTTTTCTCCATACATTTAAAGTCAATGGGGCCCAGAGTTGTTTTTCACTGAAGAAAGAATGTCATACAGGTTTTGAACAACGTGAGGATGAAAAAATAATAGTTTTTTTTTGGTGAATAAAATTGGTAAATTTCATAAGATGCAGGCCTGTAAGAGCTGTGAATAAACCTCACTCCGCTAGCCTCAAGAGGCATGCTAGTGAATGACGCTAATGGCTGTTATTTTTAGCGTTCTTACTAACGGGTCCGCTTCCCACGCCGGAGCCCCTGGTTCAAATCATCTGGTCGAGTAGGACCGGTTACATTTGATGTCGTGACCTGGATGAGAGTGAGTTTTAGGGTGGCGAGTGTAACGGCATAGGCCAGGAAGAGCTGTGTATGTAAACCTCACTTTGGTGGCCTCAAGAGGTGCACTAGCAACTGAGGCTAGCATCTGCGGTCTTTAATGTCCTAGTCTCACGTAGTCAGACCTTCAGACTCTGGACTCTGTCGCAGCTTTCTTTGGTCAAGGACCAACCAAAATGAGGTTTAACTGACAATTACCAATCACAGTTTGTTTTGTTTCAAATCATGTTTGGGGGCATGAAAATTTTGCAAATTCTGCAAGTTTTCTGCAACGATGGAGCTGTGAACTTCACTTACTTTTAGTTGATCTTGGTAAGCACTCATTGTCACTGTTGTCTCAACACACGTCTCATTGACATCCTAAGAATTTAATCAATCAGGTGACAACTTCAAAACTCATGGAGTGTTTGCAGATAAGTGTGCCATATGCATCAGACGTTCAGCCGACGGTCCGTGGGGGTGACTGAGGCTGAGACTATTGGTGTCCTTGTTAGCCCGCCCGCCTCCCATGCCAGAGACCCTGGTTTGAATCCCACTCGGAGCGGGTCAGGTAGGACCGGTTACATAAGTACATTTATGATAATCATTTATCGTGCTTTGTTTGCCATCTTCTGCCATCTTCGTCCGCCATTTTGCATACATTACACATTGTGTGAATTGCCTTTACCAGGTCTGTGACATGCATTGTCTAGGAATTTGGCTCAAAGAGTGTATCTTTTTTTTAAACAGCCCTCATATCAGTATCATTCTTATGCTGGCAATGCAGGCAATAGGTGTGAGCTCTATGTAGACAGCTCACTAGTTTTTGGTAAAGAGATAATGTCTTTGCCCATTTCTTCTTCTCTCTAGGATTTTTTCTGTTTGGACTTCTTTCTCAGTCTCTCTTTCTAAACTCTGAATGCCATTACATTCTTTGCTGGAGACACAGTGTGTGTTAATAAGCTGGGACATCTGGTAACCAGCTTCTTTTCTGATTCATTAACTGACGTAGTTGCAGTGGCCAGAGGGGTTTACGGTAGATATTTGAGGGGAGGTTATGGCGCTGGAGAGGGGAGGGGTAAACCAGGAGAGACGGGTGTATATGTGCTGTGCTGCAGTGTGCTGCCTGGGTTATGCTCTCTCTCTCTCTCTCTCTCTCTCTCTCTCTCTCTCTCTCTCTCTCTCTCTCTCTCTCTCTCTCTCTCTCTCTCTCTCTCTCTCTCTCTCTCTCTCTCTCTCTCTCTCTCTCTCTCTCTCTCTCTCTCTCTCTCTCTCTCTCCACCTCTCTCTCCACCTCTCTCTCCTCCTCTCTCTCCTCCTCTCTCTCCTCCTCTCTCTCTCTCCCTGTGTGTTTGTTCTGTAAACACCAAAGACATGACACCTATTTAAGAGAGATCAATTCTTAAAGGATTAAGATCTATCAGATTGTTCCGGATTTGCAATAATGTCAGTTTTCACCAAAAGTTGTTTTTAGTTTTTAATCTCACAGTATATAAATATGCAAGATATGTACATTAGAAAACCACACTGTTTTAAAAGAATATCAACAAGATCTAAATACCATGTTACGTAAATATTACGTAAAAAACATAATTCTCTGTTTGTTTGTTTATTAAATAGTCACTTTATTAAAACTGATAGATTAGATAGATAGATAGATAGATAGATAGATAGATAGATAGATAGATAGATAGATAGATAGATAGATAGATAGATAGATAGATAGATAGATAGATAGATAGATAGATAGATAGATAGATAGATAGATAGATAGATAGATAGATAGATAGATAGATAGATAGATAGATAGATAGATAGATAGATAGATAGGCATGTTATCAGGTGTTTAATGCCCATACAGAAAGAGAGAATAAACCTGTAAGAGATGTTGAATCAATGAAGTGTAATGGTAGCCGCAGTAAATAGGATCATCAGCCCATCGCAAGATAAGCCCCTCCCACAGCTGAAGATGATTGAGCAGGAAAAATACGACTTGATGGCACACATTGAAGGATGAAATGGACAATGAAGTTTCCATATGTTGTTTTTACACAGTAATTAGAATCCGTTCTATGCTTTCGCGCACACACACACACACACACACACACACACACACACGTGCACATATATATGAACAAACACGTGTGTGTGTGTGTGTGTGTGTGTGTGTGTGTGTGTGTGTGTGTGTGTGTTGCCTTCATAAGATCTACTGACACATATGATGTCATTATTCCGGTCAGCTCTTCTGGTGATGCGCCTGTTCTCGGGCCGCCATCCGCTGGGGCCTTGGTACTAAACCGTTGATAAGGCAACAGATCACCCAAACCGAATACCTGCTGCGATCTTTGACCCCGGGAACACTCAGAGGTCGCCTTCTGACAAGTGTGCTCTGCATTCTCTGAAAAGCATCAAAATCTGTTTGCACTTGATTCGAAATGTTTTGCCTGCTTACAATTAATTGCAATCGGTACGATTTTCTGGAAAATAGACATAAATAAAAACAAAAGGGGAATGCAGAGCTCGCAAACCGCCTCATTTATTGCGACATCACGTCTGTTATTCATCACCATGGCGACCTGCGAGAGAGCCTTGATGCGTCCCACTCACAGATGTGACCGGTTTGTATTCATTGGATATGCAAATGTGTTGATCCAATGCTCATTGTTATTCACTGCCCCTGAGACAAATAAGGTTGGTGCTGTTTGTGTATTTGCTGTACGCTTTTAGTCTTGGGAAGGAGAACGTGAGTGTGGCGCGACACAGCTTGCTGGATGCTTCAACAGGGCTGAAAACGAATGCCGTGCAACGGCAGTGGATTTTTCGAGAGTCGCCTCGAAGCAGCTGTGAGCGCGCGAGAGAAAGCGAGAGGTAGAGCTTTGGCTCCTCTCTTCTCTAATCTCATCCCCCGTGGAGGGAAGCATTGGGCCGTGAACCTGGCTGCGAGCTGATTGGCTGCTGAGGTGATGGGTAGGGGGCTGTCAGTGTGAGGGCCGCAGCTGTTTTGGAAGAGCCTGTGTCGGTATCTGCAGCATGTCGACGTGTGAAGTACAAAAGATGAATCCTATTTCTCAAGAGAGCCCCACATATGTCAAGTATATTGTCCCATTATACCAATTCATTTATCAACCCACTGAATGCCAATTAGATTCACAGGATGGTGCAGGTATACGGCGAGTGGTCGGTGCCAATGCTCTGCCGCAGCTGAGCTCCTCTGGCTGGCTACCGCTGCCTCCCTCTTCGTGGCGGAGCTTACTGGGGCATGGTAACCTTCCAAAAAGGGCAAGCGGTGTGCTGGCGGTGACGCCCCGTACTGAAACGAGAGTAGGCTCGGAGTTCCCGTTTCAGCTCGGCCCCCCTGATGAAGATGTCAGGGAGAGGGACCCGAGCCGTGTGCCAATGTCTCCACAGCCTGGAGATCAGACGAGAGGATCGGATGATGAAGCAGCCCGCTGCACACCTTCAGCTGGGTACATCCCAGCTGAGGTGAAACGAGAAAGAGGGAAGGGGAGGAAGCTAAATCTAAGAAGTTGGAGAGCGGAAAAAAACAACTGAAGGGTTGAATATGACATTTTGACATCAACATTAACGTGTTTTCTGTGATCGGTTTACATCTGGATTACATTTAAATCTGCCGTTTATTGTGGTGTCAATATATTGTGGTCAGATCTTTGAAACCACATCAGAGATCGACTGATATTGTTTTTTTAAATGTCTTTAATTATTTTATCATTCATCACTAGCATCTGAAAGTGAACAGTCTGCTTTATAAGACATATTACAGCTATCAATAAAGTATTAATTTAAGCTTTTTGTTGCCAAAATAAAAAAATTGTGTTAACTTTTTTATATTTTGTAGCTTTTTTTTGTTTTTTACTTCAGTTTTAGTCAGTGTAGTTCTTCAACTTAAACTTAATCTCATGTCCATTAAAAAAATATCTCTAATAGTTTTCATTTTAGTTATAAATAGTTATATTTTATATAATAACTGAATTATTATATATATTATATATTATATATATATATATATATATATATATATATATATCTATATATATATATATATATATATATATATATATATAATATATTATATATTATATATATATATATATATATATATATCATAGACTGTAAAAAAATATGGACGTAGTGTCCGTGATGTCACCCATAGGATTCTGATAAGCCGTTCTGAAGCTTAAAGTATGGACGAGCTGGGCGTTGCCATCTTGTGAGCGAGTCATTGCGTGTCACTCCCGGATAACAGAAAATGGGCAAAAAGGCGGGATGTGCACGGAGCTGAGGTGACGCAATAACTATAGACGGCGGATAAATGGCTATCCACTTGTAACCACGCCCTTAATTATGCAGAACCTTAAGGCTTTATATAACGGAAACGAATGAGTTATAAAAAAATTCACCCCCCTCAGAGTTGTCATGAAGATCAAAATTAGCCTTATAAGCCAAAACCACAATTTGTACCAGGCTGTAAACATGTTTTTTTCTGCTTTAAAGTTGAGAATTTTAACATGGGGCTCAATGAGATTCTGCTCCCTTCTGGAGCCTGTCCCTAGTGGCCAGTTGAGGAATTGCAGTTTACATTACTTCCGTATTGGCTTCAAGAGAGATCGCGGGAGGTTGCCGCTTGATATATATATATATATTATATCTTCTGAATTGCAGTATTGTATTGTATCTGTACAATAATCTGCCGACAAAAAAAATAACAATGCGCTTAGCTTTGCTCTGACAAAACTACAGTACCCTTTTGAAATTCATAGAACACATCTCAAAAAATTAGCATATCATGAAAAGGTTTTCTAAACAAGCTATTAACCTAATCATTTGAATCAACTAATTAACTCTAAACACCTGCAAAAGATTCCTGAGGCTTTTAAAAACTCCCAGCCTGGTTCATTACTCAAAACCGCAATCATGGGTAAGACTGCCGACCCGACCCTGTCCAGAAGGCCATCATTGACACCCTCAAGCTAGAGGGTAAGACACAGAAAGAAATTTCTGAACGAATAGGCTGTTCCCAGAGTGCTGTATCAAGGCACCTCAGTGGGAAGTCTATGGAAAGGAAAAAGTGTGGCAAAAAACGCTGCACAACAAGAAGAGGTGACCGGACCCTGAGGAAGATTGTGGAGAAGGACCGATTCCAGACCTTGGGGGACCTGCGGAAGCAGTGGGCTGAGTCTGGAGTAGAAACATCCAGAGCCACCGTGCACAGGCGTGTGCAGGAAATGGGCTACAGGTGCCGCATTCCCCAGGTCAAGACACTTTTGGGCTACAGAGAAGCAGCACTGGACTGTTGCTCAGTGGTCCAAAGTACTTTTTTTGCAGCAAATTTTGCATGTCATTCGGAAATCAAGGTGCCAGAGTCTGGAGGAAGACTGGGGAGAAGGAAATGCCAAAATGCCTGAAGTCCAGTGTCAAGTACCAACAGTCAGTGATGGTCTGAGGTGCCATGTCAGCTGCTGGTGTTGGTCCACTGTGTTTTATCAAGGGCAGGGTCAATGCAGCTAGCTATCAGGAGATTTTGGAGCACTTCATCTCCATAAAGCTTTTCAGCAGATGGAAGCATGAAGATTTTGTTTTTCAGCACGACCTGGCACTTGCTCACATTGCCAAAACCACTGGTAAATGGTTTACTGACCATGGTATTACTGTGCTTACATGGTACTACTTTACTTTAGCATGGCGATCACTTGAATATACAGCTACGAAGAGTTATCACGCTAAAGACCTGGCTTTCATGAATGAGCACGTCTGCCTGCTGATTGACTGAAAGTGCATCCTCGTCTGCTGGAACCCTAGCCTGACAAGCCTGACCCACATCAAGATGTTTGGTCTGGAATCTCACCATAGACAGGGCTCAATCCGAGGGGCGGGATAAACGGTTGTCTTTCAAACTCCCTCTGCACACGATAGGATAGCGCTACAACAACCGGAGCAACGACGGTGAAGGGGAGCTCGCTGACTGATTAAACATTCGCCGTATCCGGTCGGCTAAACTCCGAACACATCTTCCCTTTTTAAGAATGACTTCAGTGCCGCTCTTTGTTCTTTTCTCAGAGGAAAGCTTAACTCCAAGTCTTCCGGAGGCGCGAGCAGAGATGATTCGAAAGACCGCCGCCGTTCGCCAGTTTCTGTGTTACTAGAAGCACGCAAACGCAACTCGGCCGTCGTCATTATGGCCCCGCCCGCCGACTCTGTAGCCTACACGATGTGATTGGGCCGTCCAGTTTCTGAGGAACACAGCTCAGATAGGAATTGAGAGTTGCTAGACCACACTTGCGGGCAAATTAAATTTGCTGCCGCTAGGGTGCGTCTAGATTTCTAGGCTACTGGAACCCGCCATCTGGCAACACCGTGTGATTTGTGCTTTGAATCATGTGCAAGTGCAATGGATCGCGTAGTAACCAATAGGGTGTTGGAATGGTGTATGTGTTTACACTTCTCATCCAGCCACAATCAAATTCACACTATCCGGATGACGTGATTTATCTGCATAGTTTTTTTTTAAACAAGATGAAATGAAAGAGTTGTAACGGGGCTATTTTTAAAAAGTAAGGAGTATAAAGTACAGATAATTGCGTGTAAATGTAAGGAGTAGAAGTAAAAAGTAGGCTGAGAAATCATTACTCCAGTAAAGTATAGAAACCCAAAATTTCTACTTAAAGGAGAACTTCAGCGCTGGTAATCACTGATCACTTTCCCACCGCGACCGCGATCATCATCATAAAATCAGTTCAGTTAGAGAACAGACACTACAATTAAAAACTGAACGTGTCTGTTCAATAGGTGATTTAGCCGCTGAGGGAGTCTCACAGCCCAAAACGCTGCAGGAGTCCGATTACGTTGATAAACGCATCCGTGGCATAGATTCACAGCGCATGTTCAGTCTGGCGCGTTTTCAGTCCATGCCTTTGAAAGCTTAAAGGGACACTCCACTTTTTTTAAAAATAGGCTCACTTTTCCATGTCCCTTAGAGTTAAACAGTTGAGGTTTACCCTTTTTGAATCCATTCAGCCGATCTCTGTATCTGGCGGTAGTACTTTTAGCATAGCTTATCATACATCATTGAATCATATAGGTCCATTAGCATCAGTGACGTTTGTGAGAGATGATTCAGAAGATATTTACTTTGGTGCAGATCCCTAACCGTATCTATTTGAACCAGAATAACAGTTACACTGAAGACGAGCTTTTGAAATGTGAAAGAGAAAGTCAGGCTGAACAGACTGGGGCAGAAGGGACGAGGAGAGCAGATTCAAACTGGTGAGTCAGAGAAGAGTCAAAATTCAAGGAAAAATGGTTTCGGTCTGCCGACCTTTTGATTTTGACTAACGTAATATGTGAATGAAATATGCTAAGACTGCTTATTATGAAGACAGAGAGAGTGCACGCTCTCCGTTGTTTCTCTCTGTCACTCAGTTAACATGCGCCCAGCCATTTCACTCATAAATCACAAAAAAATAGATAAAATAAGGCTTTGACGGGACAAACATTTTTTTTGGTGGCCACCAAATAATTTTCAATGCATGAGACACACTCCGAAGCCTTTGAACAGAACGTAACATCACTAACATAGTATTTTGTACCATAGAAACTGTAGATAAACAATACCGGCAATTAAACATTCTATTATTCAAACTATACACTACCTCACCAGAATGCTAAAAATAAAACTACTAACGTTATATACTTTATAAAGCAAATACGACCGCAAAGTTCCATAATTCTCACGCAGGAATGAGAAAATAGGTCCAATCTATATCGGTATAAAAATCTAAACTTTTAATTTTCCGTTGGTCCTAGTCAAGTTTTAATTAGGAAAAATATTATCTTTGAAAAAAAGTCTTTGGTCATTTTTGAGAGCGATGCTAATGGTCTCAATGGGTGCGTCTCAATCAGATCCCTAGTTCACTAGTCAGGGCACTGTTCAGGACATAAGTCAATGGGCTGACTCCCTGATCAGTGCCCTGACTACTGAACTACGCACCCATTGAAAGACGCACCCAATGATTCAATGATGTATGCTAAGCTATCCTAAAAGTACTACTGCCAGATACAGAGATCGGCTGAATGGATTCAAAAATGGTAAAACTCAACTGTTAAACTCTAAGGGACTTGGAAAATGAGCCTATTTTCAAAAAAAAGTGGAGTGTTCCTTTAACTTTCATAGGAAATAGTTTGAGAAGTTGAAAGGCTTACTTTGCTCTGCTGGCTGCACCGTTTCCATGAATGCCTGCAGCTGTGAGCTGAGTGCTGTGAATGTGATCCCCCATCCCCCACGCGCGAGTTGAAAACATGGAAATGTCTCCCTCTGCTGGCTGTAGTCTTTAGCCTCTGGCCAACAATTCCTCCGATGACGCAAATTGACGATATTTGCGTCATGGGAGGAATCATTCGAATATACTCCAGGGTTTCTACTGATACAAAGCCATATGCTAATCCATGAAGACTTTTTCATTGTATTTACTCAAATTTTCAATTTCAATTAACTAAACATTTTACAGCAACCAGGTAAATTATTTTTTATATAATTGTTTACTGTTTATGGAACCTTTAATACTTTATTTTATCTCCATTTATAGCATCTTTAATAGCATCCTTAGGGTTTTTTTCAAAAATGTAGAAACATTTTGAATCATTTAGAATTTTTTTTAATATATTTGACCATTTTCAGTTACAGCAACCTTTGAGGTAACGGTTATATGATATAATGATAAAGTTAATGCCAGGTGTAAGAGGGACGAATGATACAGTTATGACCATAAAAAAATCCCTTGCGTCAATTCAAAACGACAGCCAGTGATTGAAAAGTAATGATGACTAATTACGATCCCACGTGAGAGATCTGCACGGCTCCCCGGCAGTGTAACGTCATAAGATTGAAATAGATCTTATTCCCATGGCTGTGGTTCACATTCTCCACGGCTGTGCTCATGTGCTGATGGATTCAATTAGCTGGGCTGTATAAGCGCCTGTGGACGATTTAGTGACCGTTTGTTTGCCTAAAGGGCCTGGAGTTGCCTGGATTTGTACATCCAGTTTTATTTAGCTTGATTAGATTGTTGCTGACTTTTTTTTCTTTTCGGAATTGCTATATTTTTACATAGAATCAGTTTCTCAGAAATGACCTCATGTTTCCTTTTCCCCCCCAAAATGGTTGGAGACAAAAAAAAAATCTATGCTAAGTTCTTAAAAATCTAACTATAAAACATTTAAAACTGGAAATGGGAGGTGAAAAAGTATCCCATATATTTTGCTGTTGGCATCAAACAATGTGCATTCAATCATACATATGCGCACGCACACACAGGAACAGATATCCAACATTACTATACAATTTTAAAAAAATATTAAAAAAATTATTTGTGATTTTGGACATTTGGTGGTACATTTGCTGGATGTGTGTTCCAGTATAAAATCTGGGTCCAGTTAAGAAGTATTGAGTTTGGGTTCATAGGTGACTGTTTTAGAACACTGTTGTTCTCTGTCTTCTAAATTGCTTCCTCAAACAGAGGGTAGAGGAGAAAGATTTCGAGATTTGAAACCTCCTGGGACACGCATGGCCACAGCTGGGGTTCATCTTTAGTGATAGCTCTGGGTGCCCTCACTGATGTTTCCTCTTATCATATCTCTCCTGAGCCCCCCAAGCCTCCCAGACTGCACTCCCAGGCCAGGGTTCCCTAAGTGCAACTATTGCTCTGAGGTTTTTATGTCATTGACATATTAGTGTAAGAGTTATGTATCAGAATAATTTAAGTATTAACTTTGTCATTTGGAGGAATATAAATAGACACAAATGAGGCAATTGTTGACCTAGTAAGGGTTGAAAGAATAAGGGGTTCAGAAAAATGAGAAGTTTGTGTTTTTAACTATAAAGTTTGGTTGAAATCTTAAAATCTAACTGTTGATTGCAGGCTAGTGTCTTGGCATTTTTAAATATTTCACAATGATAAATGGCCAAAAATATATTGTCGGGCGAGGAAAATATAGGTTGAATTCAATAAATTGGGAGACAGTTTACAACTAGTATCAAATGGAAAAAATGTCCCAATTTTCCTGAATAAACCCTTATTTGCACACACACACACACACACACACACACACACACACACACACACACACACACACACACACACACACACACACACACACACACACACACACACACACACACACATTTGTTTTTGTGAAATGTGGGGACATTCCATAGGCGTAATGGTTTTACAAACCGTATGTTCTATCCCCTTATACTGGCCCTACCCCTAAACCTACCCATCACAGGAAACATTCTGCATTTTTATTTGCTGGAAAAAAAAAAAAAATTCGGTATGTTTTATAAGCATTTTGAAAAATGGGGACATGGCCAATGTCTTCATATTTCACCCTCTCCTTGTAATACCTATGTCATACCCATGTCATTATCCTCATATTTCACGAAAACACACACACACACACACACACACACACACACACACACACACACACACACACACACACACACACACACACACACACACACACACACACACACACACACACACACACACACACACACAATTTTTGATAAGTTTTAGTTACTTAGATTTTCGAATTTATGTATTTTCAATTCTCTCTCTCTCTCTCTCTCTCTCTCTCTCTCTCTCTCTCTCTCTCTCTCTCTCTATATATATATATATATATATATATATATATATCATACATTATGTAACAAGTTGTCATTTGAATGTTAATATTAAATTTAAAAATATATTTTTAGTTTGATAATTTTAGTTACATATATTTACCATATATCTAGTCCATATTTTGGCTCAAATTATTTTTTATTTATTTTTTTGTTTACTTAAATGTATTATTTATTTTTATACCTTGAAATGATTCCTTAATAATAACATAGAGCGGATTTTCCATCTGTTGTAAAACAAACATTGTAAAAGTTTGATTTAAATCTTCTTTATAGGTTCTACATTCTTTTTATGATAGTAAAAAAGAATTATTAAAACAAGCTTCTCGTCATTTTTTTTGTTGGTTTATGGACCTCAGGAACATTCGCATTTGTCTTAACGTAACCGTGAAATAACTAGGGCACGCAGTGTAAAAGAGCAAACAGGCAGCGAGTCTGAGTGGTCTTAATGCCGACATCCTCTAAACTGTTTTTATGTCTCCTTAAATTTTGCCGTCAGTAATTGCGAGGTGATGAAAGTGGTGATGTCATGGGGGAAGAGTTAGTGGAACAGTAGCGGGGGAAGGGGAGAAGGTCTCTGTCCCACTGTGAGGCCACATTCTTAGCACTGCAGGTACGAGGTGAATCCCATTAGCATTTCTGCTGATAAGAATATCTGCCAAGAACCGCCTCCTGCTCAATCTCTGATGGTTTGAGAGACTTTAAGCCTCATTGTTGACTGATTAGCAGGCCAGCGTGAAATCTGTACACTTTATTAGTACTGTCTGCACTGATTTTAAAGTCTGGAATGGATTTAAACACGCTAAAATTGGTTAAATACAACTGAAAATACAATATTTATAACAAAAATACCTATAGGTACCTTATATATAATGGTTCTTAATGCTGATTGGTTAGTGTGAAGAACATTTTAATAATATTAGGAACTTTTTACAACTATAAAGACTTTTTCGGGCTAGTTAAAAGTTCCAAGGATGTTAAAGGTTCTACATGGAAACATCAATGCCAATGTCTAGCAAGGACAACATATCACTATTAATGTCCCATTAGTCCACATTAACTAACAATGAGCAATACATTTATTAATAGTATTTTTTTTTTTATCTGTTGCTGTCAATTAACAAAAAAATGCAAAATATATTATTATTATTATTATTATTATTATTATTATTATTATTATTATTATTATTATTATTATTATTATTATTATTATTATTATTTAAATGTCATATTCATAACTACATTAATGTAACATTCCTAATACAGCAAAGCAGCCTTTCATACACCTTATAAGTGGGCGTTAATTTTTGTAATTCTTTCTTTCTTTCTTTCTTTCTTTCTTTCTTTCTTTCTTTCTTTCTTTCTTTCTTTCTTTCTTTCTTTCTTTCTTTCTTTCTTTCTTTCTTTCTTTCTTTCTTTCTTTCTTTCTTTCTTTCTTTCTTTCTTTTTACCTTTCTGTATAGTTTTGCCGGAGCAGTGTCCGTGTGGACCTGCTTATTAGCAAAACTGCTTTTCTATCACAGCTCCAGAGACTTCACCATGCAGGGTCATGACGTGTTTCACATAACAAGGACGTTTAGATGTTAAAGGCAATTCATCAAGCATTTCTTCTGCTCCCAGAGGCCATAACAGCAGAGGAAAGAGAGAAAAATGACTATTTTTCAGAACCCATATCAGGATTGTACAATGTAATCCTCATTCTATCTGAACGGATCCATTCTCCTTCCCCTTTATTTGTAGGATCCGATCATGCCCTCGATGTGTTCCAAACGGGAGCTTTCCAAAAGGAATTTGGGTCACATTTTATAATAACTCCACTCATGTGCTACTCTAATCTGCAGATTCAAAATAATCTTCTGATGCTGTAATAACCCTTTATCTAATTACGTATGGCTTTTATTCTCAATATGTGATAGTTTGAATAAGCACGACTATAGAAACACATCTGGGCAGGGTTAGAGACTTGGAAGAGGGACAGGAAAGCTTTTTAATTTAATGTTTAAAACAACCTGCATGAACTTGTTCATAATATGTATGTTGATAAATGCACCTTAAAGGCTCCCTTCAATAAAAAAAAATCAGTTTTTTAGCTTTTAGTAAGACATATGTTAGCCTTAAGGTTATGAATAAGATGGTGTGCTCCAAAACATTGACAAAATTTGCATTTAGGAGATTTAAGCATTTAAAACGTACAGTCTCTCACTTCCGTTAAAATCGATCACAGATTTTTATCACCACGGACTTTAGCTTCTCATCAGATTTTCTGTACAAACATATGTGTTGGCGCAGACCAGAAAACATATCAGATTCTCAGATTACAGCAGAATGCTGTATTTCAAAGCGATATGGAGGAGATTATGATGCGTTAGAGATTAGGAGGAAACTGTTTTACTGAGCTGAAATGCTCTAGTCAAACTGTGATATAAACAGAACGTTGTTGGCTGTTTTAAAAAAGAGGAAGAGCTGCTTGATATGTTGTCCGGTTTCAGGGGAAATTACGTGAATAATGCTGTCCATTTCAATGCTCTTCAGTGGGCCTTTAAGTGCATCTCCCGCCCTTTATGGTCACCATGATTTTGTATGTTCCTGGGTCAACATATTTTGTTGATCCTGGAACAACCTATATGTCCAACAATTCAGCCTTAACCAATTCCCTACCTCTAAACCTAACCTTATCCTTAAATTATCCTTAAGAGGGATAAGCTTGAGTGAATGAGTGAATAACACCGATGTAGAAGCACCCAATACGCTCGCGCATTACATTCTGTGTGCAAGCAGAGAGATTCGCGCTTGTGCATTATATTAATTTGAAGGTTCATTCAATTTTTCGTTCTAGGGCACCTTTAAAAATGTGTGAAATGGGAGTACATCATTTATATTTGCGGCATTACCAAATGAGAATTTCTGCTCCATTAACGCCATTCCCGTGTATTAGTTGGACAAACAGCTATAGTCCTGTAATTATTTTCAGCCACTGGGCTGGTTGGGATGTTATTTTAAGCCTGCTTATTATTATCATATTTAATAATGAGTTTAATTTACTTTATTTATACATATTCAGTATTCAATTTAAAAAAAAATGTTTTATTGTAGGCTACATTTTAGTAATGTGATGTGCTTAAGTATATATATGTATTTATGGCTTTAAGATATTTCATATTTATTAATATTAGTACTTCAACTTACATTAGCTGTCAAGGAAACATTCATTTAATTTTTTAAGGTTATAGTTTTCCATCTAATATTTGTTTTCTTTCATCTTTTTTTTCCAAGTACCTTAAACCCTGTTTAATATTTTTATATTAATACTTTAGCTTAGGGTCCAATTTTCACTATTAACTAGTTGCTTATTAGTATACATATTACTAGTATATTGGCTGTTTATTAGTACTTATAAAGCACATATTAATTCCTTATTCTGCATGATCATATTCTGCATCCCTTAATACCCAATACCTTAACTTAACAACTACCTTACTAACTACTAATAAGCAGAAATGTTCAGTTTATTGAGGCAAACGTCATATTTAAGTTAGTTAATAGTGAGAAGTAAACTCCTGAAACTAAAGTGTTACTTAGTGAATAATAACAACAAACAGAGCAATGTTTTTAAAGGCACTACAGGGTCACTTATATGAATAACTTACTTGTTCTTGGATATTTGTGAGTTGCGACGTAAATTGTCTGGTTATTAAGGGGAACTTCAAAAGTGAAGTTGTGAAATGCATTTAGCTGAATGTGGGAACAATAAACTGTGTGTGTATGTATGCATGTTTGTATGTATATGTATGTACACACCTATATGTGCATGATTTTTCCATGCTTTGCACGTGGTGTCTTGTGCAAACATCAGCAATAAGCACCACACTGACCATGCAAAATACCCATGAAGAGTTAGTCATCCCCTCTTTGACCTTTGCTCTTTTTTCTTCTCTTGCACATGTTAGGGAATTTAACAACTATTGCCCCTCTAAAAATTCAGTTCATTCCATTTCTCTTCTTTTTCAGGACCTCCCAGAAGTTTCCACAAATCAAAAACAAGTATTCTTATGTCCCCCAATAAGCTGTAAGAATTGTTTGTTTATCCAAAAACATATTTCATAAACTTTCAGCAAGGGTGAAAATATCAGCGACACTCTCCCAGAACAGATGTTTTTTCAAGCTTTTAGCTGTCAGCAATGATAAAGGTGAAGTGTGTAACTGCTGTGCTCGACTGTAAATAATAACATAATAATGAAATACACTTTTATAAATACAATATATAGTTATAAATACATAGTTTATAAATACAAAAATAATGATTGTTTTTAAATAAGGTTTCCCAAATACTCACGCTATTTGACAAACAGCCAATGCCGATAAAGATGATTGGTCAAGTCCCAATGAAAGATAAATTAATTTGGAAAGAAATTAATACTTTTAATTTGAAGGGCGCATTAAATTGATCAAACGTTACGGTAATGACATATAGAGTAACAATGTTACAAAATAGTTACATTTAAAATAAATGCTGTTCTTTTGAAGTTTCTTTTAATCAAAGAAACCTGAAAAAAATGTGTATCACAAAAACATTAAAAAGCTAAATTGTTATTGATATTAAGAACGGATTCTTTAGCTCCAATTCAGCATGATTTCTGAAGGATAATGTGCCATCACAGGAATAAATGACATTTGAAAATGTCAATTTGACAATATTGAATACTGTTTTGATTGTATATTTAATCATACAATCCACAAACTTTTAAATTGCAGTATACATCAATATGCAGGCAACATCACCTTTAAGAATAAAAATAGGAAACCCTGTATAACCAAGCGAGTGATGCAGCTGGCTGGTCATTCATCGCCTCTAGTTCTCAAAAACAGAGTAAGGGAGAGAGACAAGTCTCTCATTCACACTTATTAAAGGGTCTCTGTGGATTCTTCCCTATGGAGGAAGGAGAGAACGGTTGTAACTATTGATAGGTACTGAATGAAACACACACACAAACTGTGAGTCTCAGAGCAACAACACCAGACAACAAAAAAAGTGACACACAAATGTAGTTAAAGAGACATGATGATGTCCCAGGCCTCACACTGTGCTCCTTATCCACAGCACATGTGCGCTGGTATTATCACTCAGAGGGGAATTGTGTTTGAGACGTCCTGAGACTCACACATTTAATAAGTGTGTGTGCGCGCGTGTGCGTACGTGCGTGTGTGTGCGTAATAATCTGCCTTGTCATGGTCATAAGGCTCTTGCAAAAGTGAAAAAGGATTTGTCATAGAAAAGACAGGCTGAAAGATTGTCAGACGGACAGATAGCCTTCACACACTGTGAGCTGCCACAAAGCTTTTAAAAATCACTGCTTTATTTGTGTACATCGTTTGTGCTATATTAGCCTACATTACCAACTGTCCATACACCCATTGCATTCCTCCATAATTGCTTCCATGACCTATAAATCTAAAGTTTATGTATGAACAAATGTAAGCACTTTGCGTGAAGTCAACCATAAAACTTGAAAAATCTTGTTGAAAAATATTTTTATTGCTACCCTTCAAGTGCTGTTGAAATGACTTCCTCGTTGTTTCCGAAAATATTCCATAGCCTATGCCAAAATAAAAATTTCAATAGTTTACAGAAAAGAAGTTTACGTTTTACCACAAAAAGTTATTGTTGTTCATTATTGTATCCTTTTTTCTCTCTTTAGGGCCAACAAAATTAAATGAATTAAACTGATTTGTTCATTTAGATTAATGTGATTTCAAATGTATCAGCTAATATATGAATGATTAATTGTATTAAATTGTTTTATTTGTTTGTATAGGAATTCGAATACAATACATTATAGCAATAAAAGTAACATTAAATAAGTAAAAAATCTGGGTTAAGTTACACCGTATCATCAGTTCTCCATTCATCAGTTATACTTTTTTGTGTGTATATGTGTGTGTGTGGAGGTATTCGATGTGGTTTGGGGCGTCAAACAGAAAATATGACGGTTAATGCATGTGTTCCTCATGGTTTCCTTTATCCAGTGCCTAGAGACCATTATGGCGCGCCAAGAAGTGTCCGCTGTCCGCCGCTCTCAGCGCGGTCACGCCCCTGCGGCGCGCCCGCTCTCACTTCAAAGGCTTCCCTTTACTCAGAGCGGCGTGACGTCACGAAGCGCGCTCGAGCAGATGAGATGAGGGAGCGCAACAGGCGAGCGCACATCTCGAGCTCACATCTCGAGCTCACAACTACAATGACAACTTCCTGATGTATTAACGAAAAGTTTCTTCGAACTCTTTGCACTTTTGTTTTAAGGCAGCATTTGCTCTTCTCTGTATTCTGTGTGGTGCTGTGACTGACGGTGAGATGATTTCCTCACAACTCACTAGAGATTTGCTGAGGTGGAGACCTGTAGTTTGGATCCTGTGGTACCTGTTGAATCTGTGTGACTGCTACAATCTGGATGTGGAGCATCCTTTAGTTTTTAATGGACCCAATGGATCATTATTCGGATACTCTGTTCTGCTCCACCAGCATGCTAAGGACACATGGTAAGTGATTTAAACATGCATGAGAAGTTTTGAGTCAAGGGCGAGTGAGCCAGTTTGAGAAATGAAATCATATTTGCCCCTAATATTGATTTTCAGTTGCATTTTATACATTTTTTGAGGAGTTTTGTTAGTATGTTTTCTATGAAATGTCAAGTACTTAAGTTGAATCAAGTAGGATAGTGAATAATTATAGAATTCACCTTTACAATCAACATTAGACTTTGGCTAGCGTATATTTAATACATTTGTCCAGTCACTGTCTACTACTGACACAGCATATTTCAAGAGCTGTTGAGAGTGGTTCTTCACATTATTGATAGTTTTTATTCAAAGTCATTCTGAAATCCTGAACCAACCAAGATATTCCTTGTGGAATATTGTGAAATGTATCACATGTTGTTGCAAAAGAACTGTATATCTCACACGAGGAGTTTCTTTTGCCCTGAGCCCTGGTTCATTTCTGACCCTGAATTGCAGAATGCTAATTCTGTGTGCTTATTATGTGCTCTACTTTTATGACCAATAATAATTCAGAATTTATATAAAATATTTGCACGTACATTCATTTTTTCACATTTATAATGAATCAGTCCTTCTAAAATCTTGATTACCAATTGTCACGAGAGACACTTTATGCTTAAACTACCAAGCTACAAATGGCAGACTGTATTTATTGGCATATTTATTGTTAAGGCTGATAGTTGGAGCGCCTGTGGCTGATTCCAGCTTTTATCCTCATACCAAAAATCCTGGAGCCATCTACAACTGCAGTGTGTTGAACTCCCAATGTGAGCAGCTCCATGTTGGTAGGTCTTCCCTCTCTTACCTTCAGCTTTTCTTGATGTGTCTTTTTGTGAATGGCAGAGCTTTATTTTAAATAAAGTTCTTGTTGAAGTTCATGCAGGGTCCAAAAGTTCACCAAAGCTTAATTTAAACTTTTTTTTTCAATTGAGGTTTTTGCTTTAATTGAAGCACACAAATCTATTTGAATCATTCTCAAAGTGTGCTAGAGAACATGATTTAACTTTTCACTGATTTTAGTATACTCATACTATAATTAAAACATGCACATATAAGCACTTCAACTCATGGGGGTTTCTCTCTCTTTGCCCTTCTGTTTGCTGTAGACAGTTGATCATTTCCATTTGACCACGTTATACCGTTTAGACTTCACACTTCTGAATTAGCTCTGACTGTACTCGTGTGCTTTCTAGACCCCTGGCTGTGAAAATGTCCTGTGAATGAATTTCCCATGCGGGGTCAGCCAGACTGTGGAGAGTTACCTCCTGTCAGGAAGAGGATGCTTATACTCCCTGCCCGAAACAAGGGATGGGGGATAGTCTTCTTTGTAGGTCAAGCTACAGGATATATATAGGCAAATAAAATGTCATTAAACAAATTATTTCCAAGCCATGCTAGGCTAGAGTGCAACCAATTGCACCCTGTATGGCACGCCGTTGATGTGCCTGAAAAGGTTTCATTATTAGTGGCATTTGCTAATGCAAGTATCACTATTATTATGATTGCTCATACTTAAAGTATGAAAAACACTTAACCATAAAATGTTTGCATGCAATACCTATTGCACTTTTTGCGTTTTTAACAAGAATCAGAGAGAGAGAGAGAGAGAGAGAGAGAGAAAGACTTGCATTGAGAGCCATATTTACGGACCGGATTTGACTCTTCACTTGGGCCAGTATACAACCACAGGGCTTGACATTAAGCATGTTCATGTGCTTGTCCTTCAGACAAGTAAATCGTTCATTCACTTGTCCGAGTAAAAAATGAGCTTGTCTGGAAAAAAGTTCTATATTTTTTTTATTTTGCGTGTGTGTGTGTGTTATAATTATAATTTATTCTGAAGCAATATTCTCACCAGTGTTCAATCAGCTTTGACATATTTAAATCTGCATATTTGTGAATTTTATTTAAAAATTTATTGAATCATTTCAAATTTGCGATATTTTTACCTTTTATAAAGGGCATTTCCCCCCTAATCTTATTAAATATAGGCTATGCTTCAGGTTTAATTTTATATTGTTAAATTTGATTAATACATTAAATTAAATATTGAATTAAAAAAAAAGACACTATACAGGCTGTTAACAATAAAATTAAATAATTTACACTGAAAAATTACAACTGCATTAAATAATGTTTTGAGATTTGTAGTTTTGAATAGACACATAGGAAATGTTGGAAAGTATGTTTAAACATGAAACCAAACCTCAAGTAGGTGGCAGCAGGTGGCCGTCTTAATGAGTGAGCCATTGAGTCATTCATTCAAACCATTCATTCAAACACTGAATCGTTCAGTAACACACTTTTTGCTGTGAGGTGCGTTACGGTTCTGCTGTGTGTGAAATCGAATTTTCGCTTCTGAAATCTAAAAAAAGCACTCAATATTGCATCTAAATTGTAAGTGACTTTAACCCTTGTATGGTGTTCGGGTCTGTTGGACCCGTTTTCATTTTTTATCAAAAGAAAAATGATACGATTAATTATTTTTTCAAACTGAGACTCATTGGCCTCATTTTCTGTGAGGAATATATATCAGAACACATTTTTGATGTCCACACACTGTACACCCCCCTACACATTTATATTACACACAGGATGTTCGGGTCCACTCGACCCGGGGCTAATAAAAGTGTAGAAATCGTAGGTCCTGCGTACCGTAACATCTGTTGAGTATTTAAATATATATATTTTTTGATTGTGTTGAATTAAAAACCCCAAAATGCAGCGGGTCCACCAGACCCACGGACATTGGCTGAGTAACAAAAATATGAACATCACACAAGGGTTAAGTGTAAGTAAATGCAAGTGTATGTTAATTAATTGTTTATGAAACTGTCATATGAAAGCAGTGTCATTTTCTGTCGTGATGGTATTCAAGAAACAGCTTAAACGCTCTAGAGTTGTAATTTCTCCTCGAGAGGCTGCACGAGCGTCAACAGCACGACCTTATTATCGTCAGTTCATCATATATTATTATCCACCACTATCGATCGCCACTTACACTAAATGAATGCACAATCATTCATGCATTTTGGTTATTTGCTAGTTATTTTTTGTTTTCAGGCTCTTCTTTTTCACTTGTCCCTTCAAAAAATCCACTTGTCCCGGACAAGCGGACAAGTGTTAATGTCGAGCCCTGAACCACCTTGCAACCACAGGCTAAAAACACTCAAAATACATTTGCAACCACATGCAAATACCCTGGAAACCATCTACAAGACCACATTGTAAAGTTTAGTGTGCAACCCTCATTTTCGTCAAATGACAACCACTCACATTTTCCTGAAAAAATGTAACAAGAGTTCAAAAGGGCATAGCTGATGCTTCATCTCCAGCTCACTTGACACTGTCTCAGAAAGCACAATGATTTAAGGTTTTACATTACAGCATGATACTTTCAGAAATACTCATCGCCTTGTGTTTTGTACACCTCACCACAAGCTTCTCATCCTGTGTTGTTCTGTATGTGAGCCAGAGGTGTGAGTTTGTTTGAGGGTAAAAACATTTGCATGTCCAACATCTCTGCATCTGTAACATTTTGCACAATTTCCTCAAAGTAAATTGTTTAGACTCTTGATTGATTGCATATTTTTTGTGTGCGCATTTTATTGAATGATTTCAGGAGATGTACGGAATTGTGGAAGACACTGTTTGGCAGAGAATGATAACCAGTGGCTGGGTGTAAGTCTGTCCCGGCAGCCCTCAAAAGGCCATGTTTTGGTATGTCTTTTAGTCTGTTCTTAATTGAGCTACCTTTTGAGGAAATGCTAAACTATAATTATTCATTTTAAATGGAAAAACCCCCTATTTACTTATAAGGTTCAGAGAGAAGGTGGAAAATGTTCATAAAAAAACGAAATGATTAGGGATGCACAATATATTGGCCACCATATCGCTATCAGCCGATATATGTCCATTTATAATGTTATCATTATCGGCTCGATTAGACAATTTGGCTGATATATTAAAGCATAGGCAAAAAAATATATCTCGATATATTTTGCTATATCTCGATATACGGTATATATCTAGATATCTTTACAGGAAAAATAACCCCCAAAAACTACAGCAAAAACAAATATGCCAAATAGCACAATTTTTTTTTTTTTTTTTTTTTGAAGTGCAAAGAGGTAGTCAGTTCATGAACGAACAAAGTGCTTTTGTGACATAAAAAAACCAAAAACTCCCTGATAACATAAATAACAATAATTTAACTGTAAAATAAAAGAAATAATATGCCTATAGCCATCTTTTCATTCATTTCATGCTTTCAAAAGACGAATTAAAACCCTTTTTTACACTTAAACAGTAAGCATTTTGCAGAAAGATGGTGGAATGACTGGTTAATAAACTGATTGTCATAACACCACTTCCTGTTAAATTTGTACCAAAATTCAAACAGTAGGCTAGATGTCGCGCTCTTTACCAAAGCGTGACTGATGCGTATCATGTAGGCTTTTTTCAGTTACAGAACGAAATATGAATGTCAGAAGGTAGGCTATAATATGATGGCTACAGTACAACTTACAGAAGAGCACTGTATCTTATACACGGGAAAAATGATTTAGAAAAAAGGTTACCTGGTTGTCTTAATTTTGAGTTCATTGAAATTAAAATTTTGAGTTAATACATTGAACATTTTTTGAGATTCGACCACTTTTATTAAAATATTATTTAAAGATTTTGTGTGTGTTTTATTTCTGATGACGCAGTGAAACATGCCAAATAGTGCTATTTTCATGATTTATCATTTTTTTTGTGTTTAAGATACAATAATATTTTGAGTTTCTATTTATTAAACAAATGTCCTTCATTGTATCAACTCAAATTTTTAATTTCAATAAACTCATAATTTTAAGGCAATCAGGTTACTTACTTTTTTAAGTTAAACCAACAAAAACCAACAAACATTTTTTACAGTGTAGGACATCCGGGATGTCTCGTATTTAACTCTTGGTTAAAACATGAATAGACCTATTCATCATAATCCCATGATAAAGCTGACAAAATAAAAATAACGATATTGCAATCATTTCTAAATGTTTTCGAATAATATGCGATCATTTTGACATTTTAACAGAAAACTATGCGATCAGTTAGAAACAAATCATAAAATGACATGATTGCGACTGCGAGTGCGTCTCGCAACAATAGTGTCAAACACCTGTGACTGTGGGTGAAACATGTGATTTGAAATATGATGAACATTAATATTTCTTTATGAATTTTAGCAAGCAGTTGTGTTAGAAGGAAAATCATGGTCTCTTAACTGATTATTAAATAACGCGCGCACTTGTCAACTTGATAAATAATCCTCACCTGGTTGCGAACGCCGCCGCGTTCAATGAGACAACACTCGAGGGGAGGGGGAATAAAAGCAAGAGGCGGGAGGCGCGCGAGCACAGCACAGAGAAGGCAAAACAAGCAAAGTGGCGGAATCAGCATGCAATATAAACAATATATCGATATATACGATATGTCAAAATCCATATCGAGTTTAAAAAATATCTCGATATATTTTAAATATCGAGATATCGCCCACCCCTATTAAAGCAGATAAATAATGGATTATTTCATTTTGTTGAGACACTTGGCCATACAAGATGGTTTTGAATTGCTTTGAATATGATTGGAATCACTTAAAAAAAGTGCAACATGTGCTGCACAAGTTGGTCATTTAGGTGACATAAAATTATGTTTTTGTAACCAGGCTTTGGATTTATGTTTATCCGTCAATATATTGGTTATCAGCTTTTAAGAATTATCGGTTATCGGCATCGATACTAAAATTGTCATATGGGTGCATCCCTATAAATTATGATTGTTTTGTAGTGAACGATACCATTATTGGTGGAATACATGGCATATGTATGATGAGTAACACTATGCTGGTTTAAATTCTAGGCATGTGGACATCGGTGGAAGAATATCTACTACTCCATTAAGGACAATCAGAATAAGCTGCCCCATGGTATTTGCTTCAGATTCAGCCCAGATTTGAAACACGTCAGTCGTATTATCCCCTGCTATAAAGGTACACATTTAATTTACTGCTGAGTTGGTTGTACTGTGGTTCTTACAATAAGTTTTCTGAAGGTTTTTCTTTCTCTCTTTAGACCATCAAAGAAAGTTTGGTGAAGGCTACGGATCATGCCAAGCAGGAATATCAAACTTATTCACAGAGGTATTCAGAGCTCCTATGGCATTTTGATTGAGCTGTGATTTAATTCAGATTGATTTGGTAATGATGTGTTGTGTTTGTAGGACCTGATAGTCATGGGAGCTCCTGGTACCTCATACTGGACAGGATCCGTTCTTGTCTACAACACCACGAGCAACACATCAGCTGCTTATGTGGATGAAGACAGTGCAGTTCTCTATGGAAGTTATTTAGGTGAGTTCTCAAGCTGCTAATATTATTGGATTTTTTTACAAATCCTAGTATAGGCAACATTGTGAGGCATCATAAAACCAAAAGACTGTAGGCAACTTAATTGTGCCGATTTTTTTCAAAATCTAAGGCAGCATGTATCTTTTACGGAGAAGCTCATCCTAGAATGCATTGGAACAATCTCACATCGTTTTTTTTTTATGATGGCTAGGGAGCTTCCTTAAATGGCAGCTGCCTATGTAGGCAATACACAGCAAGCCAACTTACTAGGTTTTAAAACAGAGCTATGGCCTTTTTTATATAAATAATTATTTATGTATAACATTGCTAAGATATATTTGTAATAAGTTCTATTATGGGGGTTAAGGGATACAGTTATCTAATTTTGATAAAATGTGTAAAATGAAAGTTCAACATCAGGATCATCGGTGTCATAATGTTTCCAACTTAGCAGGAAACATTTTTCTTTATGAACAGGAAACAGACACTGTTGCACAAAACAAGCATGAAATTGTTGCTAAACATAATACGGTTACTAGTCTAACGTGTCACTGTTTTCATCTCTTGGCAACCTTTCCATACTTTGTAAACAAACTTACACAGCAATGCCTAATTTTAGTTATTATTTTTGCTTTTCAGCTTCACAGGAAATCATGATGTTATTTTTGTTATTATAAGTAATACATTCTTTATAATACCCAAGGCCGCAACCATTTGTTGCGTGGTGGGGGTTGGGGTATTGGTCTTATTATTTTATTTTAAGGAATTCAATTATTAAATGATTAAAAGGGATTAAAGGAAATAAAGAAAAATAAAAATGGTAACGTTCCAGTTGTAATGTAGTTATGAAGTAAACTATTTTCAAATAATATATTTTTTTAAATATGCACACATTCACTCTTATTTTCATCTTCGTAATATGTAAAAGTGCAAAATGTTTCGTCACGTCAAATTCAGTTATTATTTATATAAATAATGTCAAGTTTTCAGTTCAAAATTGTGAAATTTCACATAGTTTGTATCATTTCCCATTACTGTTGGTCGTTGAATGTTTTTATCGTAAAAAAAGTTAAATGTTTAGCTACATGAATCTTGTGACGCAATCTTTCACTGCTATAACTAGCGTCGCGTTGGAATTCAACAGTTAGCCCCGCCTTCTTTGATTTGATTGGCCATCTCACTCATTCTGACAGTGACAAACACCATCAAGAATATCAAACGTGTCGGGTGGGGGACAATTTGGCCATTTCTAATTATTCAGGGGGACATGACCTCAATGTCTAAGGTGGTTATGGCCCTGATAATACCTTATAGTTGCACTTTGTGCAGGGTCACTGCTGTCATTAAAAAAAAAAAAAAAATTTGGTATCAGTGAATTTAAATTTCCAAGCCTGAAAAGAAATGAGTTTGATATATTTATACTTCATCTGCTAGAAATTGCTTTTTGTGAATGCAAAATGATGTTTTAAAAATCATTATCTAGTGATCACAAGCATTGTAATAACTAAAAATGTTTTATTCAAGTCACACAAATATTATTTAATATCACTGATTCAAGCTACTAGCAAGTAACTTGTTGGGTTTTATTTAGGAAGATACCCGGTATTACCATTTTATTTTTTTACAGTTTTTCCAGTGTTTCTGCAGACAGTTTGAATATTTCACCACCATGTATGGTTTTCTTCCCATCAGGTTATGCTGTTGGTGCTGGACACTTTCTAGATCCTCAGAGTACTGAGATAGTGGGTGGTGCTCCCCAGTATGAACAGATTGGTAAAGTAAGGGTTAAGCTCACCACCACCATCATCTGATTATTAGCACAGACCCATTGTTTTGTTGTAGTTTAGTGTTGTGGTTAGATTGACAGTGCAAGGAAAGCCCTGAAACAATTTTGACATGCATGCTTCTGTACACTTTGTAGCTTAATAACAATGTTCTGAATACCCCATACTGAATATCAACAATTCCAGGTGGTTGTGTATAAAATGGTTTTAGGTATGAAACCCTTTTGACATCTGCTCTGTGTGGCAGTTGTAAACGGTAAATCGGTTGAACTAAACTCTTCTTCCATCTGTGCGGAAGAGGAAGTAGGTTTTTATTTTCAGATGTGCTGAGTTTGCAGTGTTTATGAGTTTTGTATGTAACGGTCTGGTGTCTAATGATTTTACCAAAGACACTGAGACTGGAAAAGGAGTTATCAGAGAGCGACCATGTATGTTTAGGATAAAACTAAATGTAAATGTAACACATGCCAGTGTATTTACAAATCCATTGTTAGGCTGTTGTTGTTATAGTTCCCATTTCCCATATTGCTGTGTTTTCTTTTACCCCAGGCCTACATATTCAGGACTGAAGGCAACACTTTGAAAATTGTTAACATAACCAAGGGCAAGAAGGTAAGAAATGTAAAGAATTTTAAGTGCTCCTAAGGGATGTTCCTGATGAATTTTCACAATGGTGATGTTTGTTCCTGTTCACAGCTCGGCTCTTATTATGGAGCTAGTGTATGTGCTATCGACCTGAACGCAGACGGACTGTCCGATCTGTTGGTGGGGGCTCCTATGTTCAGCTCAGTGAGGGAGGAGGGGCGTGTGCATGTCTACATAAACCAGGGAGAGGTAAGGCTGCGATATGTAAATATATCTAAATATTTACGGGCAGTGCAAACTATTTTTCTTTCTCTGTCTTATATTTCAGTGCAAATATTTACATATCCTTAGATCAAGATGCATTTATATGATAAGCTAAATTACTGAAAAAAGGACCACAACTATAACGCCGCATTCACACGGCGCGTAAGCGTTAACGCTTCCCATTTACTTTGAATGGGTGACATCATCCGTTGCCGAACTGAATTGTGGATTCCGTTGCATCGCGTCGCTCGCGTTGCAAGCGGCAGAAGTTGAAGATTTCTCAACTTTTCAAGCACCAGCGCAGGCGTCATCCAATCAGATCGCTGTATGCAAATATCCTTGAGCAGGCGCTAGCCAATTGCGTTCATTACTGCTCCGTGAACCATCCAGACCAGTATGTGATATTCTCCCCGCTGTCAACGTTTTTTTAGGATTTAATATGCCCAACAGCTTCGAGCACCTGTGTAGTGCACTGACAACAACTACAGGGGCAATCGCATTTACACATAACACCAAATCGGCATCCATTTTGTCTCACAGACTAGCTGTCAAAAAAGGCGTTTTTTTTGTGTTGTGTTGTGGTCCAAGCAGCAAGTAAGTTTTAATGTGATTGGCTGTTGTCACTATGACGATCGCGTCAGCACCAAGCTTCAGCCACGCCCTCCGTCAAGCGTTACCGCCTACGCCCCGTGTGAACACACCGTAAGGGACTATGTTTAAACACAGAAAAAAATATCTGTGGGGTAGGAAAAATAAACTTAATTTAAAGGGAAAAAAGTTGATATTTACTAATATCAAAAAAATCATTTTCTAACTTTATATCAGCATATTTTTTTTTCTGTTTTGAGTTTAAATTCACTTAATTTCGATGAAGACTTAATATCTTATGTCATTTTGCCTCTCAAGTAGTTGTATCTTGATTTTAAGAATGTTTAGATATTTGTACTGGAATAAAACAAAGATAAAAAGTAATGAGGAAGAAATGTGTTCAGTATAGTATTTAGCAATTTTAATGAGAAAATGTCCCTAAATGAAAATAATATTGTAATAGTCTTAAATATTGGCTTCATTTTCTTTAAAGGGGTGATTAATTGAGAAATCAACTTTCCCTTGAGTTTTTGATATATAAAATGGCATGGTAAAATAAGAATATCCTGTAAGTTTCAGAGCTGAAAACCTTTTTAGTCAAAGAAAAGCTTTTATAAACACCAGACCCAGAAAACGATCGTGTGCTTCATCCTTACGTCATCACACGACGGAACACACCTCTACAAAACGTGTAATTCAGTATCACCGCCCATCATGGAGCTGTGCCAGCAGCAATAGAAATGTGGAAAAAGATAGCAAGATATTGTAGAAGAACACAGTCGCAGTGATAAGCTTCTAATATTAGGAATGTGTGATACTTCATTTATTTTTAATGATATTCCAGCTTACATGGGGAATACTGTATGTGTGTTCGCTCATTTTACTTTGGAATCATTTGTAATCAAGTCTCAAGTGCTGGATTTGCAGACACAATGCTGTGCCTTCTATATTGGATCCGACAGGAATGGTGCAACAAACTTATATGAGTAAAATGTCTTTTTTATATGTAGGCCTTATAGTAGTTCTGGGGCTGTGTGGTTTCTAGACGGGCTACCAAAACGTACGCCCGTCGGCAGAAATTCTTTCTTGATCTGGGTGCGCATGTGTGTGTGTGTGTTCGCGAGTATATCGACCAATCGTGCGGGCCATGTAATATAGAAATAATATTGCTATCAATTGAGGGTGGATGATAAATGACTGGGATGTGTTTTTTCCCTAGGTTTTATGAGATTCACACATATATTCTTAACTATATTTGTAATTTAAAGATATCAACAGTCTTTGAGCTCTGTTGTAATGCACGTGAAAAAAATGTCACACCTACTTAATTTGAGCTGTCTTATCTTATTGAGTTCTGGGTAAAGGATGTATTCTGGCTTTGATTGTGACCACCAAGGCCATACCAATAGAACAGGTTTGATTTTTCCCATAATGTCAAAAATTAGCCACCTTTACACCAAAAAGCACCATGCTTATAAGACTTAACAGGTGACTGCTGACTGTCACCATTTGCTGCATTGTTTTTCTGTAATACTTAAGACCTCAAACAGTAGTTTGCAAGTACAAAAATAATGCTTTGCACAAAAACAGTTTGGTCAACGGGCTTATTTCTTAAACATGAACAGCAAACCTAATGTAGTGCAGTGGTTTTAAAACCCATCCTGGAGTACCACCAGCCCTGCAAATCTACCACCAGCCCTGCAAATCTATTCGTGGAGACTGCAATACCTGAAATGGGTGTGTCCGATATAATGAGACACAAACTATTGTGTCTCATCTGACACACCCATTTGAGGTTTTGCAGTCTCCACAAATGAGCTCATGAGTTGAATCAGGTGTGATAGATGAGGGGGACATACAAAATGTGCAGGGCTGGTGGTACTCCAGGACAGGTTTGAGAACCACAGGTGGAGTGTACAAAGATGAGATACTTTATTTATGATGAATTACAATCCAAACAATGATATACTTACAACATTTTTAGATTTTACTATTTTTAGATTTGTCTAAGGGTGCTTTCACACCTACCTTGTTTGGTCCGGATTTTCAGACTTTTCAGTTTGGTACGAACCAAAATTACAAGTGTGAAACCTCCCCCGGACCATGGTCCGGACCAAACAGACGAAATTTGGTCCGACGAAAAGAGGTAGTCTCGGTCCGGACCAAACAGAACAAAGGTTCGTTCGTTTCTTGTGTGAAAGCATTTTCTGTATAGTTCGGACTTTCAGACCATTTACAGGAAGTTCTGGTGTAGGATTAGTGAAAAAACACAGATTAAACTCACAGCACATGTAAGCAGCAGTGATGGAGCGCGCAGCATTTTAACCAGAACCGCTTGTGTACTTATGTCAGCTCGCGTGAACAGCGTGCTCTGCTTGACTATATGAGTTTCGGTTTATTTATGAGACCGCTCCAGTTCATGTGCAACGCAAATGATCACTCCGTCACGGGATGTCTGCTATATTTTTTATTTAAGCTTATTTATTAAATTCAGGCAAACGATGAAACATTTATTAAAATTAAGATACAAAATAAAGCTTTCTACAAAACAAATCTTAATGTCTTTGACATATATTGCACATCTGTGCACGTTTCATAATCAATTTAGCCTAGATGAAATTTAAAAATAACATTATGATATTTAAACATAACTATAAAATAAAATACATTGTTTGGCTAAAAAGCCTATCTTCTAGGAGCTCCTCCTTTCCTGTCGGCGCCGATAAAATGTTTGCACAACGAGGACGTTCATTTGGTGAATTTGCCTCGAGTATAGTTGGTGCTGCAGATAGTAATGCCATAATATATACAGTATTGGCAACGATGCGTCTGCTGTTCATTCTTGTCAAAAGTTAGCCGCTGAATTGACAACACACTGACGTCAGACGCACGTCCGCTAACAAACCAATCAATGTTAAGATGCAGCCCACATAGATGATGACGACAGGACGCCAGTGCGTCATGTAAAGTTCTTTGGTGCGCTGACATAACTGCAATGTGAAAGCAAACCAAAACGAACCAAATGTCCAAACACGAACTTTGGTTCGGACCTTAGTGCGGACTTTCAGGTGTGAAAACGCCCTATGACAGCTAATATCATATACACGGAGGGGTGAACCAATTTCAGGGTTAAGGCTAAAGAAGATGTGCTTCCCCTTTAAAAACACTTTTAAATTTCCTTGAAATAGTGTAAAGTTAAGTCAATGCACAACTGACACATCGCAGCATAAATGCTCCCAATATATTACTTGTCTACATTCACAAACCACTGTTAGTTGCAATGCATGCTGTATGCAGGATTTGACATGGCAGAAAGCGTGTAAAGAGCGCTCCCTTTAAAATCGCTAAAAAGCTGTCACTCCACCTTAGTTTATCGTGATCTCACAAAGTTTGTTATAATGAAAGGATTTATGAGCATACAGAACTCAGAACAGATTTTATTCAGATTTCAGTGCCCCTCTGATTGGCCATTGCTTTCAAGAAATCCACAGATATGTTTGTGATTTGCTCCATTGATAAATGCTTTAAGAACACATTGTAAATAGAAACCTTTGACGTTCTCAAGAGAGCAAATGCAGATACACACTGGATTGCTTGCCAAATCTGTGCCACCAATATGCTATTATAATCCTAGGCCAGCAGTAATGGGCAGATTTTCCCTCTAAAAGTAGCTAGTCTCTCATCTGTGGCAAGTGGACTTTGATAATTTTCTTGAAAATATCTTTAGTATCATTGTGTCTCTTTCCCAGGCTAAACTGAAAGAGGCGGACTTTGAGTTAGTCGGCAGCGACTCTTATGCAGCACGATTTGGAGAAACCATCACAAACCTTGGTGATATTGATGATGATGGATATCCAGGTATAGTATATCTAATACATCAGTGTTTGAGTATGGAACCTTTATACGTTTACCTTTACAGTTTTTTATGACTAGCCAAGTGTCCTAAAAATATAATATATTATGTTTTTCTGTATTTTAAAATTGGGCATTTGTTTGTTACTCAAGCAAGGTTTGATGGTAAACCAAATTTATTTCACTTCCTCATGCCATCTTACATTGGCTTTTGGCATTAGTGGTTTCATGGCGAGATATCAGTTCATCTCTGACTCAAATTTGACTTCTGCGTGGTGGCTGTGGTTTAGAAATGGAACATGGTTAAGAAACATGATGATGCATTTACAATAAAACATCACGGTAACGCCCTTGCAACATACACTTAAACTAGCATCTTGTCTGCAAGTGCATCAGCATAAATTATTTATTATTTAATTATTTATATAAATAATGTTTTCATGGGTAGAAACTCTTAACACCATTTGCTCTTGTTTTAAAACCTATTACCTTCAAAGGCAGCTGATATTCTAATGAACCTAAAAATATATAGCATACAAAATATTGGGCCTTTTTAATTAACTAAATTACACTACAATACTATTAGTACTGACATGAGTTTTAAGTACATTTGATGTATTAGATTTTTCTCTAGGTTTTAAAATAAAGCTAATGCAATAATACCTGTGTTTTAGATGTGGCCATTGGAGCCCCTCACGAGGACGATCTGCAAGGTGCTATATATATCTACAATGGGAGGAGAAGCGGTATAGCACGTACTTTCTCTCAAGTACGTTCTGCATCTGCTGTTTATACTGATACTACAGGCAGAGAATAATGAAACACAGGCGGGAAAGGCCAGACCTGAGCATTTGTCCCCATCCTGTGTGAACTTCCCTATTGTTTGAGTCTTTCTTGTTCTCTCTGTCTACACTTGAGTACTAAGAGCAAAGCGTCCAGTCTTATTGCTGTAATTTCCTGAAATCTCCCTCGCTCAAGAAGTTTCTAGTTTCAAGGAGTGATTAGGACTTTACAAATCCAAATCATGAGAGTCCAGGTATAAACTAATATTTAGGAAGAACTTCATCTAATTATATTAGGCAAGACTGATTACATATGTTTTGGTGATTAGCTTGTAACAATACACTGTTAAAAAAATGTCTCCAATTGAACATTTTCTAGTGACTGATCACATCTAAATGGAAATTCTGTGAATTGATACATTTTTCAGTTGGCCAAATTGAAGTTCTGTGAATTGATGCAATTTAATTTACAGAAATTCAATTCGGCCAACTGAAAAATTTAGATGTGATCAGTCACTTGAATTTTTTCAAATGTAAAAAATGACACATCTTATATAAAGGATGTATTCTGGCTTTGATCGTGACCATTAAGGCCATAACAAAAGAACAATAGGTTACCTTTTCCCTTAATGTCAAAAATTAGCCACTTATACACCAAAAAGCACCATGCTTTTAAGGGTGCGTTCACACTTGTCATGTTTGGTTCGATTAAAACGAACCCTGGTGCGGTTGCTCGGTTAGTGCGGTTCATTTGAACATATGTGAACGCTGCCACCCGAACTCTGGTGCGCACCAAACAAGCGGACCGAGACCGCTAAAAAGATGGGTCTCGGTCCGCTTCCAAACGAACTCTGGTGCGGTTCGATTGATATATGAACGCAACACGGACCAAAGACATGTAAACGGACCAAAAACCAGACGTATAATGTCACAAGATGCCACGCATAATGCAGCTGATTTGACGACGCGGAAAGATCGGTGTACGTTATCCAAAATGAGTAACTTTAACGTTAGAGGGCAAACGTAGAGCAACGAGGAAGAGCCTCATCAATATTTGGTCTGACGAAGCATGTTTCGAAAATGCTAGAAAAAACACACAAAAAGCATACCTGGCTCTTCTCATCAAAGTTCCTGTGTTGCCCATTATTAGCAGGTACAGACGACATACGGCCGTCTCTTTTGCACAACGGAGGAAATCCTGCTGCTGTTTTGAATGTTTTGAACATTTTATGAGCTCTTCATGAGTTCTCAGCGGGTAAAAATAATGCCACATGTACACGCATAAAATGACCGCGTTTAATCCAGCACACAGCGTTGTTTTGAATGTTGTGAACATTTCATGAGCTCTTCATGAGTTCTCTGGTAAAAAATAATGCCATATGTACACGCATAAAATGCCCGCGCGTGTAATCCGCACACAGCATTGTTTTGCATGTTCGGTAAACGAGCTCCTACGTCATATAAGCCGACCAATCAGGTTGTGAGCGTCTCCCTGTGCCTTTGGTTCGGTAACTTTAGGTTCGCTGTTAAAAATGCCCGTGTGAACGCTAAGCGGACCAGGACTATTATGTTTGTTTTTGTTTTTTGGTCCGGACCAAACTAACCAAACGAACCGAACTACAAGTGTGAACGCACCCTAAGGCTTAAGACATGTGACTGCTGACTGTCACCATTTGCTGCATTGTTTTTCCTCAAACAGTAGTTTGCAAGTACAAAAATAATGATACTAACTAACAGGAAAGCATCCCGTGTAATTGCTTTAATTTCCTGAAATCCTTCTCTCTCTCATATAGTTTCAAGAAGAGATCATGACTTGACAAATCCAAATCATTAGAGTCCAGTTATAAATGAATGTTTATGACGAAGAAGAACTTCATCTAATTATATTAACTTCAAGCCAAAATGATTACATAGAGGATGTGTTTAGTGATTAGCTTGTAACAATAAATGGTTTTCCAGTTATTGTAGAGCATGGCACAAGCTGTGTCAAAGGTCGTGAGCTTGATTCCGATGTAACACAAACTGATCAAATACATACATTGAATCCACTGTCAATTTGTGTGTCCGAAAAGTGAAAAAGTAAGACATGATATAAAGTCATCCGATAATCCAAGAATAAACAAGTACTTCAGAGAACTCTGTATTAAATGTAAATGAAAGGCATGTAAATGTGCTAACCCACAATGCAAAGATTTGTAAGAGACTTTACATCAATCATGTTACCATTCTTTGGTCGAGCCCCACTTTATTTACAGTACGTCTTTACTAGATTTGTGCAGCTGTCTATTGTGAATTGCCAAATAAGTTTAGTTTCATCCTATTTTTGAATTAAAGGTGGGGTAAGTGCTATCTGGTAACCGTTGTTGATATTTCAAATCACCAAAACAAACACGCCCCTACCCCCACAAAGGGTCTCGGCCCTATTTTGATAGCTCTGCCCCACACATACGTAACCCAGGCAACGACTATGGCAGAATCTCTGTGTAACTAATCAGGTCAAATATTCAATGAAAAAGCCATCCCTTCCATCACAAAAACACAAACCGTTCTCATGAACAACTCGATAGTACACGAGCACAACAGTCTAACTAACAACATATTACAGTTATGACAAGATTAGAGTTATAGCGATCACAAAAATACAAACTGTTCTCATGAATAACTTGATAGTACACAAGCACGACAGTCCAGCTAACGACATATACAATTATGACTGGATAAGGGTTATATAGATCATGAAAATAGTAAACAAACATATATTAGGAGTACAGTATCTTACTTGTCGGAGACATTGTGTGAGCTGATGCTTGAAGCACACAGTGAGGACATTTAGATGCTCCATGCGTTGTGGAAATGAACGGGTCTTTATCATCGCTGAAGTGAGCGACAATACGATCGCAAATGGACAAACAAGCGAACATGACACACGAGCATATTCAAGCAAAAGCCAGCATATATTAGGCTAGTTCTCGATTAATGTCCGTCATGTGTGACTCGTGTGTGTTGAATAATGACCTGCACAGAGCGAGAGCAAGCGCTCTTCTAACCATCAATAGTAGACACACCCGTTACCTGCTGATTGGCTACAAGTTTTTTATTCCACTCAGCCTGAGTCCTTTTTCTAAAACGAATTTGAAATAACACTTACCCCACCTTTAACATGATCTCATGAAATGAATGTAAAATGGGCCATAAATAGGATCATTAGCATGTCTCTTGGAGTACAGTACAACTCTATTGGCATATATGATGTCAAATCCTGAATAACAGTATATTCTGAATGCTGTCTTTGTGCTTTCCTCATTGCAGAGAATAACGGGTTCTTTGTTAGGCAACAACCTCAGGATGTTTGGCCAATCAGTGTCTGGAGGAGTTGATATTGATAGCAACAATTACCCAGGTAACGCTTTTAGCTCAAACACATGAATATGATATGATCCCTTTGTTAATAGGGTGAATGGTTGGCAACAGTTCAACCTACACTATACACTCAAAAGTCAGTAAGATTGTTTTTTGAATAAATGAATGCTTTTATTCAGCAAGGATGCATTCAATTGTTCAAAATGTTATAAAAGTTAATCAAAGAATCCTGAAAAATAAGAAATGTTTCTTGAGAAAAAAATCAGCATATCAGCATGATTTCTGAAGGATCGCGTGACACTGAAGACTAGAAAAATTCAGCATTGCATCACATGACTAAATAAATTACAATTCAAACCGTTATTTTAAATTGTAATAATGTTGCATAATATTTCAGTTTCTACTGTTTATAAATGCTGAGCATAAGAAACTTTTCAAAAACATAAAAAAAAAAATCTTACTTCTGGTGTTAGCTATTTTTTAACAGGCCATTAGTGTGTAAAAGAGAATGGTGTCACTGCCTTAACATATTGTTGTTCAGTTTTGTTCTCACACTTAATGCAAATGCAGTTGTCACTCCCTGAATTTGTGGGAGTGAATTCAGTTGTCGAATGTGGTTGCAACTTTTTGTAAAGATCCAAACTGCATGCACACATGAAGAGCTGGAAATGTACTTTTAGTTGCTGCTGTGTGTACACACATGGCCAAAATCTTAACACCTCATGTTTTAACACCCATCCCATTTATATATGTATGTTGTGGGTGTCAAATAAGATGTGCTTCTTGAAAATCAAAAGGGGGAAAAAAACAGATGCAAACATATTATTCTTTTTCTCTTTGTTTTTTTTGTTTTTTTGTTTGAAAGGTCAAGATTAAGTCAGGTGTGTCTGAACTTCTTGTTCTCAGACTGTTATTTCCTGTCTTGAAATTGATGTCATTTTGAGAAGGCAGAAAACAATATGCAAAGTACCAGAATGGCCAAGTACTGCATACTGTTTTGAAAAAAAGTAGGATGTATACTGTGCACAGTATGCAAATATTTGGTAGCACTTTATATTTTAGAGTCTTGTTCCACATATACGTTATACTTAGAATAACTGTGTAATAACTAGGTACTATCCCTGAACCTACCCTTAAACCTAACCTTAGCCCATGTAGGTGCCTTATGTTACCCAGTGCTTGCTTATATAAGAATGCAGTATGTACATGTAAGTGCACGTACTGTAAAATAAAGTGCAACCAAATTTTCTGTATGAGTGAAATACCATGATTACCTACTACAGTTTCTGAAGCGTGCAGTATGCAACCAGAGCACAGTGTGAGGAATGTTACTGTACTGTATCCCACAATACATTGGTCGGTTTGCCATTCCATTTCAGTCTAAAGGACAAACTGCAACCTATTTCTTCACTTATTTGATTAAAGTAGCAAAAGTTAAGGCATCTTGTTCACAAAATTGGATTAAAAATGCAAAATAACCTAATTTATTTATAACTGGACATTCCTCCCTGTGTTAAATGTAGTGTTTGGTGACTGAGATCTTGCTTATGAGTTAGGCGAGTGTGAAAGAATAACCAGGTCATGTGTGGTTTATGGGAATTTTATGTTCTCACCCAGATGTTGCAGTGGGAGCTTTCCTGTCAGACTCAGCTGTGGTGTTCAGGTAAAAACAGCAGAATTTTCACTCACACTTGCTTTGATAACTTTAAGGCTTTAAGAGTTGGCATTTGCTATGGAAATTTGTTTAAGCTATAAATGTATTATATTTTCAGTTGATAAGTCAAGTCAACTTTATTTATACTTTTTTTTTTTTTTTTTTTTACAATGTTGATTGTTTTAAAGCAGTTTCAGTGTGTAAACAGGAAAATAATGCAACAGATTTTGATTTGGCTGTACAGACGCTCTGAAGAAAACGGTGGCGTTATCTAGTTTACTTCAGTTGTCATATAGCGACAATGTGGGCAGATCAATAATTTAGTTGATATAGTTAATTTAGTTTAGTAGTTAAATTTCTTTGGATATTTAGTTGAAATTTGAGTGTCCCCAACTGAGCAAGCAGAGCTAAAGGTGACAAAAACTCCATCAGGTGGCATAATGAAGAAAAATAAACCCTGGAGACGGGTTTATTAAGGATGCCGTGTCGGTGAGACAATTTCAGTGGGGAGACTAAGGCCGGGGTCACACTGCAAGCATGCCGTGAGCGTCTCGGCTGCATGGCATGTCTGTTTTTATTTCGGCTCCCATGTTAACCGGTTAGAGCTTGCACACTGCCTGCGTGACAGGAGAGAAAGACGCCTATTTTTCATGTGACAAGCAAACCGTGTTGGAAGTGTTTCCAGGCAAAATAGAATAGGAAAAGATGTTTATATGTCATTTTGATACAAATACATATTAATAAATTACATTTTCATGTTTGAAAGGCTGTAGGTTAACATAAATGCAGATATAGGCCTAATTGTAATAATAAAAAACAACATAATTATCAATTTTGAAATATTAAACCTATCAATGCAGTATTTCTGTAGCCTATTTTGCCGTCAATACCATAGATATGTTGTCAATAGGCACCTGCTGATGTTGTCTTTGCTGTATCAATAGGCAATATATTTATATTTAACATGAAGTATAGGCCTTCCCTGTACATCAATAGCAGCAGCAGCATCGCGTCAGACACGCTTCTGGTGTGCAAAGACTGAAAAAACGTCTGGCAGCCGCACCGTGACTGACACGCAACAGAAACGCCACGCTTACAGTGTGTCTCCGGCCTAACTGACACGGTCTCAGCAGACACTCCAGGATGCACTGGTCATGTTTGGGCGCAGGTCCACCATCTGATCTGTATACGGCACGGATCCGGCTGACTGCAGTAAACCTCAGGATAAGCAGAGGGACTAACATTAGTGTAGATGCCATTCTTCTTATGATGTAACGAGTACATCAGGTGTTATGGGAAGTGCCATCTATCCATCTATTCATCCATCCATCCATCCATCCATCCATCCATCCATCTATCCATCCATCCAATCTGATTGTCTGCCTGCCAGTCTGTCCATCTGCCTGTCTGTCTATATACTTGATATATATGCCAAAGTCCTCATCTGACAACTAGCACCGACCATCCCTATATATTGTATATGCAAGCTTTATGTTAATTTGTTGACCTGACGAATAACCCAGTAACTCTGGTTGTTTCAGAACACGTCCAGTAGTGAAAGTGGATGCCATGATGGTGTTGCCTGACAGCTTTAATCGATCCATCGCCCAGTGTGCTGACAACGGTCTGTCAGCCGTGTGCATCAATGTTATGGTGTGCTTTATAGTCGGAGGGAAACAAATCCCAGGAAAAATAGGTAAGAGCACAATATTCCATCAGATACACTCTTATGATAATCTTAATTTTAAAAGTGTTTTGAAGACTGTACTCATGACTTCCATCCAAAATCCACATGCAGTGAGATTTGTGTAAAAGACTTATGCAAGATCCTTTGCAGCTTCCTGCAGTGCTTTCTGACTTTTTTAGTTGCGAAAATGTCCTCTGATATTTTGAGCTCCCCACACGTGTTCTTAGAATTGAGTACACAAAGTTCAAGGAGAAATGTTTTGGGCTCGAGTTCTTTGTTTGCAAGCGGCTGTGTGTTAGCTCGTCTTATCAGCACGTGCTGAATGCAGTGGCAGTTCTGTGTTTCAGACCTCTTTCCCAGCTCTTTATCTCTGCCACACATCCCCTCTTTTGTGGCAGTTAGAGGGCTCAGGGTGTGTGTCAAGGCCTGCCTTCACTGATAGAGCCAGACAAACTGCACACATACTAAACAACAGAGCTACACGTGTTGACAAATATGAATGATCTTAAAACTGATATGAAGTAGCGATGGTAGAAATCTGCCACCCAGAGGTTTTGCTATACTGTTTATACAGCTGTAGATCGATACATAACTGCTCTGTGTTTAGGCCTGTCGCTATAGTCAATAAATCAATTAATCGCATGAATAAAAAAATTAGCTCTGTTTTTACCCTAAAGCCACCTTATAATTTACTTATAATTAACCTTTTGATTTAAAATCATTAAATCACATACCTTTTATTTCTAAAGGATTTATTTGACTGGATTTTCCAAAGTAGGTGTTAACTAATGTTCATTTTTGTTGATTTTGTAGCAAAAATAACTATTTTGTGATGTATTGTGATATACAGATACACTGCTGGTGAAAAGATTAGGGTCGGTAAGATATGTTAGTGAAATAAATTAATACTTTCTTTTATTCAGTACTGCTGCATTAGTTTGATTAAAACAGTGAAGACATTTTGTTAAAAACGTTTTATATTTCAAATAAATCAGAATATTATGAGTTTTCAAAATCTTACCAACCACAAATGGATTGAATGGTAGTGTATACTCTTTAATTTATTTTTCAGAATCGTACAAACCCACTGCAGTTGCATCATAAACCCCTAGGAGTTTCCCTGCAAGATTGCAACAAGATTCTGAATTGTTCTGAAGACTGTTAAATGGTAGTGATTGTAACATGTTGTCTAATGCTAACTTTGTCTCTGAACATCATACTTTTTTGTGTGCAGAACTGAAATACAACCTAACAGCTGACATTCACCACAAAGAGGGCTTTCCTTCTCGGTTTTATTTCAGTGGAAACGGAACATCCAATGTCACAGCGGGCAGAGTGAAGGCCAAGCATGAGCAGCTCACCTGCAACACCCACCAGGCTTTCATGAAGGTGCGAGACTTATGTTTATTATCTTTGTTGGTGGATGGTACCTTTACCACAGATTAGAGTATCACATCATTGCTTTACTGTACATCATTACCTTTTACGAAAAAGGTTGAAAGGCAGTGGTCTATATACTTCACTTTTTCATATTAAAAGTTTATGCATTACATCTGACATTGACACTATTTCAGAAACTACGTTTATATTTTTAGATATTCTGTTTTCATTTCAATTATATTTCATTTCATTTCATTTCATTTTTTTTCAAAAAAAAAATTCATTTTTATTATCATTTATTTATTATTAGTTCTAATTTATTTTTATTTCAGTTTTAGTTTGTCATTTTAGTACTTAAAGTAATTAAGAACTTAACTTTAAATATTTTTATTTATTATTTAAATTATATTTAGTACTGTAAATTAAATATAATAATTGATTAATTGCACATAACATTAACATTTTAATTATAATTTTTTTATTGTATAATGTCACATTGAAATGTAGAAACAACATAAAGTAAATATTTTAAATATTTAGCATCTACTATGAATACTGCTACTGATGTAAATGGATTTTTTTCACAGACTGTAAATGGATAAATCGATTGAATTTAACTATAGCCATTCAACATTACAGTAATCTTTAACATTGAATAGGCTTTTAAAAATATATAATAACTTTTAATTTAACTTAACTTCACATAAACCTGTTATAATAAATGTCACATTTAGCTGTGCCTGTAATATATTGAGGGTCAATGCTAAATATGTTTTTTCTACATGCCCTGTCAGGCCGGTTCTGATTTTTTTTTTAACTATAAATGGATTAATCCTTGTTAAAACTACTAAAGTTATTCAGTCAAAAGCTGTGAATTATTTTATTTTTGTCTTTTGTTATTTGATTAACGTTAATGTTAAGATGGCAGCTATATTAAGCTGCTGTCACTTTAAGACCTGACACACATTCGATGTTCTGATAACTCTTTATGATCTTTTAAGACTTTTTAACAAGTTTAAGACTATGCTTACAAATATATATAATATATATATATATATATATATATATATATATATATATATATTAGATTATGTATATATATATTAGATTATGTATATATATTTAATATATACATAATCACAGCCCAATGGAGCAGTTTCAGACTCATATTCTGACTAGAATTGAGTATGACCACGTCAGGCTAGACTCGTGTGTTTTTGACTTGCAACAATGGCAAGTGTTTTTACTGGTATTTTTTGAGTATGAAAGTAGGCCTACAGTACAGAAAATCAATTAGATGCTGCAGAAAGCTCTTCTCAGCTCTGAAATATGGTTTGGGACATTTTCTTTGATCACCCCGTATGTGGTTTATAGACTTGAACACTCGATATGAAAACGCTGACTCAGAGTCAGGCCTGTGGACTTCACAGCTGTGACTTGCCCACATCACTCTGCTCTTCATGCTCGAGTTAATCAGCCTTTTCAAAAGGCCCAGGTGGTGTGACTCTCTCTAGGTTTACAGCGTGACTCCGCGCAGGAGGCCGGGATGATAAAGAGGCTCATATACATAGTTTGTTGGAGTCGATAGCAGGTTGTCTCTGCTGGAGAACAAGAGGAAGAGCCAGGCAGGACGGCATGGGGGAGGATGGTACAGATAGAAAGAGACCTAGACAGTTGATAAAGTGTGGATAGATGGCTCCATGAGTATGAGTGAATGTTCCAGGTGTTTGGTAGGCCCCTCTGGATGACTCTCCCTCTGTCTTTTGCTGTAATCAGGGCCATCTGATCCAGCTCATGTTTTACACAGTAATTAATGGAGGCGCGTGTATGACTGCGCTGTTATTAATGGCCGCTGATGGAGACGATGGCCATAAACAAGTGTGATTATCTGTCAGAGGCAAACCCAAACACGGAGGCTTCTATATATGAGGGCTTTTTTAGGGCTTAATTAATGGGCAATAAGAGTAACGAATGGAACATGTAGCAGATGTGGCGGACATCTTGTGCTGTGTTTTAGGAAGGTGACAGAGGTGCTTGTCGGCCCCTTATCTCCAGTTCCACACGGAAATCTGCGTGCGCAGAATTCTGCAGAAAACTCTAATGATTTCCACAGATTGTAGTGCCCGTCATTTGAGAGACAAACACAATCTCGTGTGTGATTGTGATGGGTGGTAGGTTGTGCTTATTGATGTAAAAAATAATAATAATTTGAGTTTGAAATTTTAAAATGCCTCATAAAATTGACCACGGAAGAGTTAAGAAAACGTTACTTGTCTAAAATTTTTATTTTTAGCTATTAAAATTGTTAATTTATTTCCTTTGATGTGTATTTATTTATTTTGCTCTATTGTTGAATGATAATCAGGGGTGGTAAGTAATCAAGTAAAAATACTTTGATACTTTACTTAAGTATTTTTTTCGGGGATCTGTACTTTACTTGAGTATATTTTATTTGCATCTACTTTTACTCTTACTCCACTACAATATTAAAGGCAAAGTTTACTTTTTACTCCAATACATTTCCCCATGCCCGCTCCAAGTATTAAGTATTTATTACACTTGATTTCCAAACCGGTCTGGTCATTCATGGATGATCCAGTCGGGTATAGACTTGGAAAAGCTGACAAGTCAGGTTTGCCACACTAACGTTAGCTCAGTGTTTCCCCAACTTTTTTATTTTGCGGCACACTATTTACTATGAAAACATCGGTAACATTTTACAATACAGGTGCACTATTATAATTCATGCCTAACTAATGCACAGATAATCATGAGTTAATGTATTACTAATGAAGAACTAATCCATTTATTAATGATTACTGCATCAGCAACTAATGAACATTCTCTATGATTAATAGATTAAGTAATATATGAATTGCTATTAATTAAATATGACATCAATAATTCCCTAATAACATATTACATTAACTAATAATGTAAATTCATGTATTCAAAGCCATGCATTCCGACTCTCGGTTGTCTGTTTAATTAATCATTAATCATAACAATTGGCAAAATTATAGTATGACTTTACTTAAGCCCCTTTCACACTGCGATTCCGGCAAATACACGGATAATGTGACCCGGCATTTGTTCCCGGGCCGCTAGATTTGGTCCATTCACACTGCCAGCGAAATACCGTAATATGTGCGCTTTCACACACAATGCTTAACGGTCCCGGGTCGAGTTGACACGTGACATCCTGATGTGATGTATAACGGCGAGCGATCTCAGCTTCAGCGCGGATAGTAAGGAGCTCCGTGGTCTCGACTTGTGTCCAGTTTGCCCACATTTCTGCTTGTTTAATTTTAGTTTCTTTTGTATACGAACACTCTCTGCGTTTAAAACACCGACGAGCTCTTCTGGCACTGCAGGGTTGTGTTATTGAAAAAACAAGCTCTAGGAGTCGCACGATAACTACGTACAGGTTGCGGCATTAGTTTCGGCTTTTGTTCACACACCGCTCGTCCCGGGTCGAATACCGCAATATTACTAGGTCCCCGACCCGGGTCGAATTCGGTAATCAATCCCGGGACGTGGTTGCTTTCACACAGAAGGCGACCCGGCAATGCTCCGGGAATACTGTGTGTCCGACGTGCAGTGTGAAAGGGGCTTTGTTGAGGCACATGACTATTAACTAATTGTTATGTAATATGTCATTGTGGTTATGGCTTTTGAATTAATTTTGAATTAGTTAATAGTATCTTGCTCCTCATCTGTTTTATGGAGCTAATGTTATGGAACATGTCTATTTTAAGTTTAACCCCTATACTGCGTTAAGGTGCTTCATTGTCTCCTATTAATTGCAAATCTAACAAATTCTTAATTGCAGTATCTAATCTTATCATTTGTTCAATTAAAGCATTGCATATCAGTCCCAAAAGATTGTATCTGCTTAATTATTGATATTTACAGTTAATTTGAATATTTACTTTTTACTTTCGGTACTTGAGTACGTTTTAAATCTGATACTTTTGTACTTTTACTCAAGTGATGTTTGAATGGAGGACTTTCTACTTTTACTGGAGTATTTTTTTATTTAGGTATATATACTTTCACTTGAGTATAACTTTTGAGTACTTTTACCACCTCTGATGATAATAAATTGTTTATTTCATGATTTGTCTACAATAAATTTGATAAAGCAGTATGCTCTGTCTTTTAATGGATGTAGTCTGCAATGAGAGCTTCTATTTGGATTTGTACTGTAAACCTTAAATTAAAGTTAAGAAGTGAATATTTTATAATTTATTTGTAATGCTTTGAGTTCCAATATTTTGAGATCTTTTTAACACATTTAAAACCATTCTGCATAATTCAGCAGATTTGTAAAAAAAATTCAGAATCAGAAATTACAAAATAAAATCCACAGATTCTGTGTGGCCCCTGCTTATCTCTTGTGAAGTCTGTGTAAGTGCTTTGTCTGAGTTATTCCCTTAAAAAAAACGTATCATCTCTATGAGTTAGTTTTGATGTATTTCCTATTGAAACAGGAAGTTTGAGTGAGACATATCGAATGGCTTGTTCCTTTTTTCCTGACATATTCTTTGTTTACACAGAAGCTAGTCAGTGACAGGTGATTTTCTATTTTAATATACATGTTTTGTATTATAATCATTGTCAAGTCAACTTTATTTATATTTATTTATATTGCTTCCACTTTGTTATAATACCACTAACAGTTGACCATGGAATATTTAATAGTGAGGACATTTCTCATGAATAGACTTATTGCACAGATGACAACCTATCACGGTACCACGCTTGAATTCACTGAGCTCCAGCGATCCATTCTATCACAAATGTTTGTAGAAGCATCTGCATAAGTGATTGGAACACATTAATGAGGAGTGTGTGTGTGTGTGTGTGTGTGTGTGTGTATATATATATATATATATATATATATATATATATTGCTAACATCATTTAAGTTCTTTTTTTTCTCATTAATGTGCACACAAGGCCCATATGGCAACCTGTAAAGTGCTGCTTTAGTGCAAAGTTTTAAGTGCAGTGTTTGTTATCTCAAAAATGTTTAATTAATAAAAAATGCCAAAAATCACACACAAGACAAACTAAAATATTTTGTCGATAAAATACAATTGTATTATTATAGCATATATATTATATTATTATTATAATATGTATATATATAGATAATCTATCTATCAATCTATCTATCTATCTATCTATCTATCTATCTATCTATCTATCTATCTATCTATCTATCTATCTATCTATCTATCTATCTATCCATCTATCCATCTATCCATCTATCCATCTATCCATCTATCCATCTATCCATCCATCCTTCCATCCATCCATCCATCCATCCATCCTTCCAACTATTCATATAAGTACCATTTGGCAAACATTAATTTCTCTTTTTCTTGTTGGAAATCCTGTGGCACATTATCCTGCTAGATTTCCATTGCTGAGAATGCAAACGTTTTCACAAAATAAGGGACGGGTTCATATTATTTGCTGTGGTAATCAAGCTTAAGTTGCATTTAACCCCTCTCCACTTCTTAAAGTTCTTTCTTAACATTTGTTTTGACATGTGGCGTTAAGAGATGCAAATGTGACAGGCCTGAATTATAAAAAGGAGTGCAACTTTCAGTTCTTGCTTTGAGAAAAAATATCTTGCTGGATAAAGGTGTGAAGTAAACACCCAGTCTTTCTCATGCTCATTATTAAGTCATCTACATGTTCTTTGAAATGTCAGTTGTCTGCCTATGAGGTTAGACACACCAGTGACAAACTGTGTGTGTGTGCACATTCGTGTGTGACCGAATTCAGTGACTATTCTGAGCAAAGGGCACAAGTTCACAGCGTTGACTTTGAGTTTAGCCTTTGCTGCAGAAATTAGCGTCTCTCTGAGGCTGTTGTTGTGGCTGGAGTCCAGCTCATTTACACCGGCCATGGAAGAGGCTTCCAAAACCCCGGTCACACATCTCCCCTGCAGCTAAATACAGGCCCCAGAGACCCCACAGGAACACTCCCAACCACTGAGTCCCCAATTAGAGACAGCCATCACCGCTGACAGAGCAAACCTTACCTGCAGTAATTATCTGCACTGAGGTGAGGAAAATTAAGATGGGAGATATATAAAAAAGTCGAGCCAAAATCAAACACACACAGACGTTCACAAATTTGGGGTCGGCAAGATTTTGTAATGTTTTTCAACGTCTCACCAAGGCTGCATTTATTTAATCATAAATATTGTAAAAACTGCCATATTGTGAACGTTTTCTATGTTAATATATTTGAAAATGTAATTTATTACTGTGATGGAAAAACTGAATTTTCAGCATCATTACCTCAGTCTCCAGTGTCAGATGATCCTCCATATATTGTTCTAATATTCTGATTTGATTATTATCAATGTTCAAAACAGATGTGCTGTTTAGGCCTACTTTTTTTGTTAAAAAAAAAAAAAAACGTAATGGTTTTTTTTTTTTTTTCAGGATTCCGTAATGAATAGAAAGTTCACAAGAACACTTAAAAAATCATTTGCAACATTATAAATGTATTTTACTGTCACTTCTGTAAGGTACAATTGATAGCAGGCTGTTGAATTATTTGAAAAAAATACTGCACACCCGAGGTGGCAATATAGCAGCCTCCTTGGGTGTGCATTATTTTTCAATAATTCAATGGGCTGGAGTCAATTATTCTTCTTTTTACCACACCTTAAAACATTGTTCAGATGTTTGGTTTTTGTCCCTTAAATGCTCTTGTGTGTGCATTTAAGACTTATTTATTACGCATCTCATCCCAAGCCTCTGTTCAAAAATTCAAAAATGTCATATTAGAGTTAGTAACTGAGACTTGAGGCGCTAATAGCAGACTAGTGCTAGTGCAGTAATTAATGCAGAGAGAAAGAGAGAGAGAGAGAGAGAGAGAGGGAGAGAGAGAGAAGTGTGTTTCCATACTGTATGTGTTTTTAAGTGAGAGAGAGAGAGAGAGTGTGTTTTAAAAGGGGTACTTCAGCGCTGGAAAGATGAATCTGTATTTAAACTGGTTCATTAATGTAGTAGAAATGTGAAATTATTTTTGAATTTGGTGCCTTCTAGACTGAGAAAAGACCGAAAATGTATTTTTGTCTCATGGGGATGATAGACTACAATTCCCAGAATGCTTTGCTGCCCTACGAGGCCACTCCCAAAGCCACCGCTACTGGATTACAGTGACTGAGTTTGAGTTAGAGAACAGACATTACAATTAAATACTGAACGTGTCTGTTCAATATAACGATCGAGTCGCCGCGTGAGTCTCACAGCACTAACTCAGATTAGGAGTCAGATTACATTTAACGTCATAAATGAGCTGATGAGCTCTCGTGATGAGAGCTGAGGTAATCGCGACCACACTCGCGGCATACATTCACAACGCAAGTTCATTCTGGCGCGTTTTCACTTCATGCCTTTGGAAGCTTAACTTTCATAGAAATTAATTTGAGATGTTAATCCGTTTAAATGAATGCCTGCTGAGTGTAATCTCCAATTCCCCATGTGTGAATTGAAAACATGTGGAAATAGCTCCCTCTGCTGGCTGTAGTCTTTAGCCTCTGCACAAACATTCTAAAGATGACGCAGATATTGTCAATTTGCGTCACAGGAGGAATTTTTCCAAAAATAAAATGCATAAATCTCTCCTCTCAGGGGGATATGAGGGGGGGACGCACAATCATTTGATTATACTCCAGGGTTTCTACTGAAACAAAGCCATATGCTAATCGCTGAAGTAACCCTTTAAGTTTATCCTGTTATTATTTCTGTCGCTGTGAGTTTTGGTTCTTTTGCTGTTGTAGGCTGTAAAGACTTTTGAAAAAACTGAAATCATTTCAGTGATATGGAACTGTAATGTGGTCAAGACCTGCCTGCAACTATTTTAACTGTCCATTTTCGTGAAAATTTCACCTCCAAACTTTTTCCAACCAATCAGTTTCAAGCATTCATCAGCCCTGTAGTGTAATACCAATTAAATGCATTCTTGCTAAATAAAAGAAATAATTTAATGGTAACACTTTAGCGTCCAATTCTCGCTATTAACTAGTTGCTTATTAGCATGAATATTAGTAGTATATTGACTGTTTATTAGTATTTATAAAGCACATATTAATTCCTTATTCTGCATGATCATATTCAACATCCCTTAATACTACCCAATACCTAAACTTAACAACTACCGCACTAACTACTAATAAGCATTAATTGGGGGTTTATAGAGGTCATAGAGGTCAAACGTCATAGTTAATAGTTAGTTAACTTAAGGAGAACTAAACCCTAAACTAAAGTGTGACCAATTTTTTTTATTTCTCTTGTATGCAGAAAGATGTCCGTGATATTTTCACACCCATCCATTTTGAGGTGAAATATGAACTTGCAGAGCACCGTGTGGCCCAGAAGGACTCAAGCGGCATGCCTTCTCTCAAACCCATTCTGCAACAGAAGGATCAACAGGCCAATGTTGTAAAAAACAAGGTCAGTTTTTGTCATTGTGGTTCATTTCTGACGCCACTTTATTAACCTCAGCGTAGGTCACAATGTGTCCTGATCTGAAATCTTTCTTTTTGTAGACCATCTTTGCCAGATATTGCGCCTTGGAAAACTGCTCAACCAACCTTCAGGTTTCTGCTCATCTGGTTTTACCCCAGTAAGTTATCGCCATGTAACTTATGCTAACTGAAATGTGTAAAGAAAATGAAGGTGGTTTTATGACTAATTATATTTTGTGCATTATCACATTTTTCTGGCAAATTCACTTTTCCCTCCCAAATATGTATTTGTCTTTCTGCATTGCAGAAGAAAAAAATATTTTACTGTGAAATAATAGTGTTTTTTGTGTAAATTATAAATAAAATAGTATTTTTAATACATTATGACAGAATTTTACAAAATTAAATGTATGCGTCAGGGCAAGATTATTTGTATTGCTGTATTCTGATCAGGATATTTATTTATGGTTTACCATTATAAATAATCCATCAAATCCATCAAAAATAATGGTATAAATAATAAGTGTCATTTTTGTCAATGACTGATATCATTGTTGTATTTGTATGTTGTTAAACATTTCAAGAATACTACTAAATATTCTAGATGTGCTTTTTAACCATCAAGAGGGTTTTTAAGACTATCTTTTCTCCTCATGAATACACCCATTAAAGCAACATGCACAGTAGCCAAAGCTTTATATTGAGGCATTTTATGCATCACATTTCTTGGACTCACCCAGTTGAGGCGAAAGCGTGAATGTGCACATTAGCATTTTGGATCATGTTTGCAGCCGTATGCAAACTAATTTATGGACCCCCCTCACCCATTGGTGATAATACACGATCTGATTATTCATAAGGTGTGTGTGTGTGCATGTGTGTGCGTGTATGTGTGTGTGTGTCAGGGAGGGAAAGAGAGTAAGGGGGCTTGTCACTCTCCCAGATGCACCTGGTGCCTTTAGATGAGAAACATCAGGCTTGAGCCCTCAGCGCACAAGCCACACAAACAGAAACACAAAAACGCTGGCTGGAAAACACAACCTTTTCCATTAAATTCTAAAAAGATCTTGCAGATATTCTAAAATGAACTTCAACTATTAAAAGTGACATTTTATTTAATTGACTGATTGATTTGTTTTGTGCTTTAATGCTACAACAAATATTTTAATTTATTTTATCATCCATCCATCCAACCACCCCACCCAACCCCACCCCCCACCCAATCCATCCATCCACCCATCCAATCCACCCAATCCATTCATCCATTCACCCACCCCCACCCAAAACATCCATACACCCACCCACCCAATCCGTCCATCCATCCATCCAATCCACCCACCCACCCAATCCATTCATCCATTCCAATCCGTCCATCCATTCAATCCGTCCATCCATCCATCCAATCCACCCACCCACCCAATCCATTCATCCATTCACCTTTCCCCACCCAATCCGTCCATCCATCCAATCCATCCAATCCACCCACCCACCCAATCCATTCATCCATTCACCTTTCCCCACCCAATCCGTCCATCCATCCAATCCACCCACCCACCCAATCCATTCATCCATTCACCTTTCCTCACCCAATCCGTCCATCCATCCAATCCACCCACCCACCAAATCCATTCATCCATTCACCCACCCCCACCCAATACATCCAAAAATCCGTCCACCCAATCCGTCCGTCCATCCACCTAATACACCCACCCACCCAATCCATTCATCCATTCACCCATCCCTACACAATACATCCATCCATCCATCCATCCATCCCTACATTCATCCATTCATCTTCACCTCACTAAATTTGATGGGCTGAAGAATGGATTTATTATGGATTAAAATCTAAACTTTAAAACAACTGTTTTTCCAACAGATCCAATCACCCATCCCCACCCAATCCATCCGTCCATCCATCCAAAATCCATTCATCCATTCACCTACCCCCACCCAATGCATCCATCCACCCACCAACCCAATCCGTCCATCCATCCAATCCACCCACCCACCCAATCCATTCATCCATTCACCCACCCCCACCCAATACATCCATCCACCCACCAACCCAATCCGTCGGTCCATCCATCTAATACACCCACCCACCCAATCCATTCATCCATTCACCCACCCCCACCCAATACATCCATCCACCCACCAACCCAATCCGTCGGTCCATCCATCTAATACACCCACCCACCCAATCCATTCATCCATTCACCCACCCCCACACAATACATCCATCCACCCACCAACCCAATCCGTCTGTCCATCCATCTAATACACCCACCCACCCAATCCATTCATCCATTCACCCACCCCCACCCAATACATCCATCCATCCATCCATCCATCCATCCATCCATCCATCCATCCCTTCGTTCATCCATTCATCTTCACCTCAATAAATTTGATGGGCTAAAGAATTGATTTATTATGGATTAAAATCTAAACTTTAAAACAACTGTTTTCCCAACAGATCCTACAGGAAAATGCCATATTTTGCTCTGGGTAACGGAAAAAGCATCATGTTAAACACCACAATAGTCAACACTGGAGATGACGCTTTTCTACCCAGACTTCATCTGAGGTTTCCCAGCAACCTGCATTTCATCAAAGTAGTAGAGGTATTTTCATTTTGTCACAGTAATTCTTGTTCAAATTTTAGCTCTAAAAGCCAGCTTTTAGCTCTTTGTGTTGCTGATTTATGCAGTTTAATGGACTCTTGCTTTTGACATGCTTTAATATTGTGACATTATTTCAGGAAGATAAATACATCAGCTGTGAAATTACAGAGGAGAATAAACTGTCCATTGGTCTGGACTGCAATGTTGGAAATTTATACATCGCCCCTTTCTCAAGGGTAAATATCTTTAGTAATTGAAGTTAAATGAGTTTGTTTGTTGCCATGTTGGAATATAAACTTTTTATTTATTTCTTCCAGCTCAACATCACCTTTTTACTGGATGTTATGCAGAACAGCAGCGCGGGAGACCTTAGTATTAAAATTAATGCTACGAGGTAAGAGATCCAGAGATCTCAGGAATTCATTACAGTGGATAGTTTATACAAATGCATCTGAGCCAAATGTAAACATTTGTATAGAACATCTTGGAACTGCTTAGAAGACAAACAAAGGAATTGAACAGCACGTTCAAAGGTTTTGTGTGCTTTCAGTGTTACTATTAGAAACAAGAAAAACTGGATTGGATCTAAAGATGAATGTCTACATAGCCTATATGTAATGAGTTCCTGTAATGAAATCTCAGGGTATATTAGGGTTGTCCTCCAATAATTAAAGCCATTAAACATTTTCTCTGATATACAATGACCCCAAAAAGCATTTGGACACTTAAACTGCACTTAACATGGCATTTTATTAGATAGGACGATATCAAACCAAGTGCTGTCTGCAAACAAATGCTAATTTCAGCCGTTTTCTTGCTTTTACGCATTTTAACTGATTTGTCCAGTTTTTGGAGTCAGTGTACATTCCTTCAATAGTGAATATTAACCAATCTAATGTGTGTTTTTCCAGTGAGAGCTTTGAGAACGCAGATCTTTGTCACGACAACATGGCCATTCTCACTTTGCCCTTAAGATATGCAGTTGATATCAATGTTCAAGGGTAAGTTATCCGGCTTGCTTATGAATCTGTGATGCCATAAGTGGATGTCGGAAGAATAATAGGCCAAATTACAAGATGCTTCTGTATTCCCTTCCTCTGCAGAATTGTCTCTCCGTCTTCATTTATGATTGGAGAACAAGAGTCTGTCCCGGTCGACTGCTATCCTGAGAAGTTCAATTATACATACAAGGTATTTTAGTGCTCATCAGACAGATAACAATGTCATTAAGCACTAATGAATCATTTAACATGATTAGTTTGCTTAAAATGTCTATTAACTTACAGGTGATGAATATAGGTCCTAGTAAAGCTCTTGATGCGAGAGTAAAGATTGGATTGCCTCTGATGCTGGTCCCATACAACTATCAGTTAATCAGGATTACCGATTTACAGGTGAGATTTGCAAATGAAAAAATGCTGTTGTTTTAAACTATTTAAAATCCTGAAAAATGTCCACAAAAATATTTTTTTATCAACTGTTTCAACATTGATAATAATATTAAATAATTCTTGAGCACCAAATCAGCATTAGAATGATTTCTGAAGGATCATGTGACACTGGAGACTGGAGTAATGATGCTGAAAATTCAGTTTTGTATCATAGAAATAAATTACATTTTCAAATGTAAAAAAAAAAAAAAAAAAATCCCCATCCATCCATCCATCCATCCATCCATCCATCCATCCATCCATCCATCCAATCCACTATTCTTGTTTGGAAAACAGAACTTGTTCTTTTATGTTTCTCAGAATATATAGATTAACTATTCCTAATAGTCGTCTTAATAACCATTAACATAATTAACTCTAACTAATTCATGCTATACATCTATAAGTACACATCTTTCTTTTTTTGTGTGTTGCAGACAACCCTTGGGCATTGCTTCCAGAGGAACAATTCAGTTCAGATTATTGATGACTGTGACATCCCGGAAGCTTCCTTTATTCAGGAACTTGTATTCTTTTTCGCCCCAAAAAGCAAGCGCATAATGGTAATATTCATAGTAATGAGTTCTTGTATGTTTAGGGTAAATGTTATTGAAAGTCCTCATGTTCTGTTTTTCTACAGTTCTGTGCTCCTGAAGATAGGACCTGTAGGATTGTGGAGTGTCACTTTGGTGACATGGAGGTTGGAAAAGAAGTTATCATCAATATGGAGGTGGAGCTTAACCCCAGGGTTCTCCAGATGAGTCCAGTGAGTGTTGGTTAGAGACATGGAGAAGGAGAATGACCACTTGTACAAAAATAAATTGGAAGAAATTGCAATTTCTCTCAAAACTCTGGGATCCATTTGAATTCTAGAGTGTGCATACACATGGATCTAAAAAGTGAAATAATCCATTCAAAAGCTTGGGATCAGGAAGGAACTGCGTTTATTCATCTATGATGCGTTAAATTGATCAAAAGTGACATTAAAGACATTTTTATAATGTCCCAAAAGAGTTTCTGTTTTAACATGGTTTCCACATAAATATTAAGCAGCACAGTATACATAGAATAAAATTACATTTGGCCAACAGGTTTTTTTATTTTTTATTGCACTGACAAAAAATTAACCATCTCGACTTTAATCTTGGCTTGGTGGGGCCTCTTCCAATTATAGCCAATAAATGTTCCTCATAGACTACCAGATGCAATAAATTAGTAAGGCAAACATTGACAGATGGATTACCTGAACTGTTTACCCAAAAGAGCAACTAAAACACCTGACCTTGATGCATGTTTGTTTTCTATAGGGCAGACACGGTGTCATGATGATACGAGGCATGATTGAACTCATTTCACCAGTAAAGGATGCAAACACCATCCTACTACAGGATGACATTTCTGCTAGAGTAAGTATTCTGAACCTCTAACACCAGTGATGCATTACAAGATGCTGAATTTACAACCTTTTGCTGCTTGTTATTAACTTGAATGTTTGCCATGTTACAGGTATTCTTGGAGGCTCTGTACAGCCTTAAGCCTGTGATGGCTGTGCAAATTTTTATAATAGTATCCAGTCTGATTGTCGGACTAATCATTTTATCACTGCTTATCCTCCTCCTCTGGAAGGTATGTATCACATGACATATGTTCTCCAGTATGACATAATGATATATTCTCTTCATCTTACAGGAATTAAGCACTAAGAGCATATGATTAATTTATTTTACAAAAGCTAGACCTGCAATATCATGCTGGGCTGTACTGTGGTAAATCTGCAGTGTAACTGTTTTCTAATAGTATCCAGTATCTAAATAGTATCCCATATCTAAATATTCTAATAGTTTCCAATTGTATCAAATAGTATGTTAGTGTAGTAAAAAAAAAAAAAAAAAAAAAAAAAAGCAGTGCTTTAACTCTTTCCCCAGCATTGACGGAAATTTCCAGCTCTGTGTTTTCACTATTATAAGCTAAGATGCAATATGAAACTTCTTCTAAAGGGAGTACAGAATCTCTGGATCAAAACACAGGAAAAAAAGCAGAAACAAGCAATAGATGCAACATTAAAGAGCATTTAATTTAGAAATGCCTAATATTACTGAATGAAATGTCGACCCAGGACGAGCTATAGAACTGTGCAAGCATTAGGGGTGTTGATGGACTCGATCTACTCCATATATGTTTTGATTATTGTTCTGAGAAAAATGCAATGCTTTTCTCAGCTTTTTGCTCAAAATGTTGCCTTTTTATGAAATGTACTCACTTGCCCAGTGTTGATTTAAAAAAAAAATGCATAAAGCTAGAATAAAACAGTTTTTTTTTTTGTTTCTTTCTTTTGATATATTGCCTGTTCAGATATTCATTCAACAAAATATTCTGGGGGGGGCCATGAAACTTTTTTGAAAATTATCAAAAATACTGCCGCTGACTGTCAACTCTTTTTTGGAGAGGAAAGAGTTAAGAAACCTGATGGGTTTCTGGTGGACATGAACCAGCTGTAAACAAGCTCAACTAAGCCAAAATAGTCATTCAGACAATGTTTCCCTGCAAAGAAAATACATCAACAAAAAGAAAACAAATCTTCAAAACAAGGCTTGTTAAGCTTGAAATTGAGATGTGCTTTTGCTTACTGACAATAATAATACATCCTCTTTCTTTTATTAGTGTGGATTCTTCGAGCGGAAGTTGAAGGAGGAGAATTTTAAACGGGACAGTTGGGACTATGTACCAAAGAAAGAGAGCACGTCATAATATGGGATTTACAACACACACAAAACCAATCAGAATGGAAGGACTACGATGATGAACCTACGGGCATTTACTGTAATGACTGAAAAGATTCATCACAACGCGATGAAGACAATTCTGTCAAAAGAATCAGCATTTTCTGTCAGCAGGATGAAGCCACTGCACTTTAGAGTATGGATAATACTCATGTGCTAACTGAAACACTCCCGGGCTGTCGTGCCGAGGGAGAAAAGGACTTCAGAATGTACTGTCGCTATAGAACATTACGGCTCTGTTCCAAAACCCAGTGAGCAGCCTATGTAGGCAGAATTTTTAAAGTGTGCAGCTTGTACTTAAAGATAGGAAGAAGGTAGGACAAATTCAAAGGCAATATGATAGAATGTTAATTATGAATCTAATTTATTTAACACCAAACGTATCAATATATATATATATATATATATATATATATATATATATATATATATATATATATATATATATATATATATATATATATATATATATATATATATATATATATATATATATATATAATTAATATATGTACCACTACATATATTGTAGTGGAGTGCAAGAAGATTTTTAATGTTTTGAAAAGAATACTCTTATGCTCACCAATGCTGCATTTATTTAATCAAATAAAGCAGTAATATTGTGAAATATTATTACAATTTAAAATGAGAATTTATCAAATGCCATTTATTAATGTGATACAGCACTGAGTTTTGAGCATCATTACTCCAGTCTTCAGTCACGTGGTCCTTCACAAATCATTTTAATATGTTGATTTGATGCTCTATTTTTTTAGTGTCAAGCGATTAATCGTGAGTAATTGCATCAAAAGTTTGTCTTTACATAATGTATGTGTGTACTGTGTATAATTATGTATTTTTGAAGACATACACATGTATAAATGTAAGAAATATTTGCATGCATATACTATATATATATATATATATATATATATATAAAACAAATATTTCTTAAATATATACATGCATATGTGTGTATTTATATATACATAATAATTATGTATATAGACATAATTATATAATAAAAAAAAATTATTATACACAGTAAACATATATTGTGCAAACCAACTTTTGATGTGATTAAACACGAATCATCTTTTGACAGCAATGATTTTTATTATCATCAATGTTGAAAACAGTTGTGCTGCTTATATATCTATCTATCTATCTATCTATCTATATATATATATATATATATATATATATATATATATATATATATATATATATATATATATATATATATATATATATATATATATATATATATAATATCTTACAGACTCCAACCTCCAAAGGTCTGTATTTTTATGCTTGTTGGACTTGCTAACTTTAAAAATCCAATTGAAATCAATTGTGAGGCGAGTCTCAACTGTGGCGGTCGTCTGTGATTTATGAGGTTTGATGCGGTCTTAAAAAACAGCTGCCTATGTATAGATGGCAAGGCAGCGTGCTAGGTTTTGGACCAGAGCCCAATTGTTTCATCGCAGGTTTGCCTACGATCACTGAACAGATTGGCTGTTGGCCTGCTGTAAAGAAGAAACTGCACTGCTGTAGCTTTTCTTGCTAAGGTTTTGCCTGTGTACATATACGAAGAAAATTAGCTTTTTTACACCCGCAAGTTAGTATACCCTCCACAGAGGTGACACGGGATCTTCTGGCACTTTCCGTCACCCTTCCCGAAGCAGAACATTGCTGCGATAGGGGTTTTCACACCTTTGCATCACTGCGGTATCGGTTCTCCTTGCAAAAAAAAGGAGGAAATGACACGCATTCTCTCTCCTCCCAAACCCTCGTTGCCGAGTTCAATAGTTAGAAGTTTGAACGGAGACGCCAGATGGAAGGAGTGAGTGTTTGCCGCGTGCTCTGGCTGGGTGCCATGGAAACGGAGCAAAGGAGGCTGCTGTTGTGCGTCTGTACTGCGCTACAGAAGAGTGATGAGATTGGCATGTGTGTGGCCTTCAGCCATTGCTTAAGTGTGTGTGTGTGTTCATTCACCATGGCACAAATACACACAGCACTACACCTCTCGTTCACACACAGGCCTATGGACTCTTCCTGCGCCTGTCATTCAAAGATCAACTCATCCCCTGCCCTTTGTCTGTTCAATTAGGAAATGTTTTAACTAAGTGTGTTAATGAAAATGTTTACAAAAATAGCATTGAAAAATTATTCATTCAGTAATTTGATTTAAAAAATGGGAGTTTGCAGAACAACTAAAACTAAGCTATAAATGTGCACTGAAAAATGTTATAAAATTACAAAGAAAAGTTTTTACATTTTCCGTCAAAGTTTGATGGTCAGATTTTTGGTGCTGTGTTATAAGGATCGCAAAGGAAGTCTTACTGAAATTGTATGAATAAAAATGTTTTTGAAAGATACAAAAAATTATTAATTCAATAAAAATAGTCATTCATGTATTTTTCTCAAAATCTGTGCATAAAATATGGAAAAGTCAGACGATTTTGCTCATAAGTGTGTACGACAGATAACTGAAAGGATAGGAAAAATCTAAAAATAGAATTTAGATTTGGAAAACCATATCGGATGGGTTGATTGTCGGTGCTTTTTGACATAAAAGATAAAAAAATAAAAAAATAAAATACTGTTCAGGGAATAGCACATTGCTTTTTTACTCAGTATTTTGGTAACGCCTTACAATAGCGTCTCATTTGTTAACATTAGTTAATGTATTAACTCGCATGAACTAACAATGAGCAATTTATAGTATTTGTTAATGTTATGAAGCTGTTCATATAAATTCAGTAGAATTATTGTTAATTATTAGTTCATGCTAACTTATGAGACCTTATTGTGAAGTTTTACCAATATTTATAAGTGCTCTTTTTTCTTCCCCTTACTTTTTAAAAATATTTTTAAATGGACTTAAATTCTTATGCACTGGAATGTACTGTGTGTCATATGTTTTTGCTGTAACATAAAATGTTCTATATATACATGTTAAGCTTTGCTTTGTCGAATTTGTGCGTTCAGTTTCTCTTAGCACTTCCATCTCGTGAAAGCGGGTGTGTGTTCAGATACAGCTGCATTTAACTGGCGCCTCCTCCGCCTCCTCCACGTCGGCTCCAAAGAGTGTGAGGAGCTGCGGGTGAACCCTGGAAAATAAACAGGGCTGTCAGTACATTTAAACATTACAAGGATTTATCTGAAATACGCACACATCCCTCCCTTTTTCTTAGAAGCTCACACTGTTCTGTTTATTCTTCTGACACTCTTTTCTACGGCTTTAAGAAGATGAATTAGGAATTTCCTTATCAAGTGCTGCTCATATAATGTTTGTAGTGCCTTAAAACAACACAGCCTGCGCTTACACAGGTCATGTGAAGTTCAACACGTATACAGAGGCTATCTTGACTACTGTTTTGCAAATAAATAGGGATGTGACTTATTGAGTGTTATAGACCTAATGCGGCAGGGAAACAAGCGTGCAGCCATCCTAAGGATTTAGATTGAACGTCCACTTTTGCTGTAGTTCTGCGTATTTCTATGACATCGCTGTCAAAGAGTAATTATCTGATGACAACAGTGAACACTGAACATTGTAATGCTTGAAGCGGATGTTTTAATAAATGTCAGGGAAAATTTAAAAATGAACGCTTCATTCATAAATCCGTAAGATCTTACCTTCATGAGGTGGAAATACAAACCGGAAGAACGGACACAATGGGCGCTACTTTTATATTACTATATTTATGGTGCTTTTGCCCTTTTGGGTTTTTGAATATTTGTATCTTTGTATGATATTGCAGTACGTGCAACCTAAAAAAGCATATTTGTGAATTTACAATGGTTGAGTCAGTTTCTGCACTTAATGTAAAAACTGCACATAATGTAGTAAATATTACATTATTATTGTAATAAAAGGTTCACAATGTAATAATTTTCTCAAAACTTAATATCTTGAGCTCATAATATAATAATTATTACATTATGATAAATGTATTACATTATAAACTCACCAAAAACACATTTTCCTTATTGCAATAGCTTTTAAAACATAAAAAACATGAGTTTTCCCTTACAGTACATTTTTAAAATCTAAATCTAGTCTTAAACTACCAGTGAAATGCAACATTTAAATATTCATGCTATTATTATTAAACAAAGCATTGGTATTCCTTTACATTTTAAAAATCAAAATCCAGTTTAACTTGCAAAATCCACCAGATTACTATAACTACTAGTAGTAGTATTAGTAGTCGTTTAAAGGTGCAAACGTTCTGATTTTATTTATTTGTATTTAGATTTTTAAAATGTACTAGAAAAGAATACAAATGCTTTATGTTTGATAATAATATTAATTCCATAAATATTTAAATGTTGCATTTCACAGGTAGTTTAAGACTGGCTATAGATTTTTCAAAATGTACTGTAAGGGAATACTAATATTTTTATGTTTTTAAAGCTATTACAATAAGGAAAATAGTGAGTTTACAATGTAATCATTTTCTCATAATGTAATTTTTTTATTACATTATGAGCTCAAGATTTGATTTGAAAATTGTTGTAATACTATGAAAATTTACATTAAAAATATTGTAAAACATTTACATCATGTGCAGTTATTACATTATGAGTTGCTACAACACCTCTCATCCTAAACCTCTCTCTATATATATATTAATGGATCGCTGCTGTAAATTGGTCTTGATGATTGTCTTGAGTGTCTCGCCTGATCAGGAGTTCAGATGAGACCTCCACGAGATCTCCGTCAATGTTCCAGGGGTATGTTCCCTCAGAGGAGATGATGGGTGTCGTTTTTGAGTCACACTCCTCGTTCTCCTCCAAGACGTCGTCAGCCCAGCTTGCCTGAGAGCGTGGCCGCAGCCTCACAGCCTTTACAGTGTGTGTCTCAATAAAAGAGAAGCCAAACTGCAGAAGGATAAAGAAGCATTATAGAAGTCATCTGTATGTGTATGTGATATATATATATATATATATATATATATATATATATATATATATATATATATATATATATATATATATTCTTCTGTCTGAGCTTTTATCCTGTGTTTTGTGTTGTGCAGCTGTTTCCAATATTTCATTTGAGTTTGTAGTTTAATGGAGGTCCACAAGGAGGCAGTGATGAACAACTGATCCTCATCAGCCGGTTCAGCTGTGTGTGCGTGCGTGTGTATGTGTGTACGTGAGAGAGAGTGTGTGTGTGTGAGAGTGTGAGTGTGTGAGTGACCTGGAGTGAACCTGGATACAGAACCAGGCCAGGAATGGACTTTCAACCCATCACATCGCATATCCTTTTATTAAGAATAACCAGGTATGTCTGTCAAAATCTTGCTTATAGCAGTCATTATAATTCCTCACTGCAAACATCTTATGTAAGCACCATGTAGGTATTTATTTTTTTACCTATGTTTTACCTTTGTACTTTTGTAAGTAATAATGGCTCTGAACCAGCAGTCCTGATGTAAAGCTTGGCCCAGAGAATGTGCATCAACTGCCTTAATGTTTTTTTCTTCTTCTTCTTCTGTCTTTGTGTTCACATGTTCAGGTCAAATTTCACCCGTATAAATAAGAAATTGCATTTTTATCGAAGTTGAGCCTTTACTCAAAAAATCTATCTAATCTGTCGAGAAATTATTTTAATGACAGTTAATCAAAATCTCCCCTAAATTCAGATTTTTGTGAGTCGTGACACATACAGATGATCAGAAAACATTTCAGTATTTTTTGAATCCCATTATTATCAAAGATGATTTTCATTACATCCTAATTACTGACCTACAGTACTTTTTTGCTGTATTCCCATTATTTAAATGCCGTACAGCAAAGTTGCACTACTATGATGTAATATATATATATATATATATATATATATATATATATATATATATATATATATATATATATATATATATATATATATATATATATGCCATATATGCCATATATGTTATACATATGTCTGATATTTCTCTTACGTTTTTATACATAATTTAGCCTATTTTTAATTCAAATTCTTTTACGTTTTTTTCCCCATTTTTAGATGAATTCCCATTTTACACAATGCTGATTGTCATTGATTTTACTATGATGTATACATAAATAGTTTACCTTTGAAATAATATAGTATATATTTTTTCACATTACAGTAATGATTTTTTTTCTTCTTAATGGACTAGAAATAGCCTATTTTCTTAAGCAAGATTTCTTACATCTTTCTTTTGGTATTGAAGCTATTGAGGATATTGATATTTTTTGTGAGATTCAACCACAGTTAAAATGCACTTGACTTTCTACATTGCTTTCTTTATGTAAATGTAGTGAGCACACACAAGCTCTTTCAAAATAGGCAATAAAGGCCCAATAGTACAGTACAGAGACCCTGAAATTGACACAGCTTTTCTCCGCGGCACAATGACACGAGAGTGAAGTAGCAGTAGGTCAACCTACACTGATTATTTATAGAATGTGGGTTAACAAACAGCTCTAGATTGGACTGCTTAAGAAAAAAGAAGAGGCAGGCTCTGAAATGGGCTAATCTGTATTAGCCTGAAAAGTGTTTTGTGGGAAGCTGACAATCAGCGACTAATTTGACTTGACAGTATGCTAATTCTGCTTAAGCTGTGGAGGTTGTTAACTCTATTTGCGTGGGCTGGATTTCCTGTGTATCAGGCTGAAGTAAGTTAAGTAAGTTCTCTAGGCACAGGTGACCTCACCTGATTGTTTGTGCTGCTGTATCTCTTCAAGTGCTTGATGAACTCTGACCTGGACGTGTTGTCAACAACTATCAGTGCCATACTGCCATTGTTCAGCCTGTGGTAGACAGAAAAGCTTCACATTTATAGTGCTTAGTTGTAACATTTGTTAATACAAACTATTACTTACTGTATGTGCCTGTCATATATGGAGATCACACTAAGTACGTGGCAAACATCATGATTAGAGAGCCAATTCAGCATTATAATAAGCCCATACTTTTTCCACAGAGCTAATGAGAATTCTTTCTATTCTATTTTACACACACACACACACACACACACACACACACACACACACACACACACACACACACACACACACACACACACACACACACACAAACAAGACACAAAGAAATGTACCAATGGGATAGTTCACCCAAAAATGAAAATTCTGTCATTATTTACTCATTGCTCCAAACCTATATAAATTTCCTTGTTCTGCTGAACACAAAATACTTTTTTAATATTTTATTATTTATTATTTTTATTACGTTTGTATGGCACCATTGACTTCCATATATGATTACAAACATTCATTGAAGTATCTACAGAACAAAAAAAATTAAACTTGCAACATCTTGAGGTGTTTTTGGGTGATCATTTTTGGGTGAACTATCCATTTATTTCAAAATATATTCTTAAATTCTATTCTTTATTTTAAGGTGACGTAGTTACTCATCATTACTACTTACTATAATTATTAACCCTAAACCAAACCCTAACCGAAACTCTACAGTAAGTACATTAATGTTGTCACCTTAAAATAAAGCGTAACCAGAAAGTCTATATATGCTGTACAATCAAATGATTACTTGCAATGAGAACCATGTGACCCCACTAAAGATAGTGCTTACGAGAAGCTGAGCTTAACTTGTGTCGCTCTCTAAAGAGCGGAAGGAGAGGGGGCTGTTGAGGCCCGTGGACAGATGCTCGGTCCTTAAGTCTACCCAGCCACTCCCTTTAATCAGAGTAATTATGTGCTGATTAGTCCAGTTAGGTGGCTTTGACCTTAGAAGTCTGATCCAACCACTGATTCCAATCTTCAGGATTACACTGGCCTACTCTACCCGGCTTCACACACAAAACGCCCACGACACGGGCCAGAAAACAGTCAGGAGACTCCTTTGGCCTTGCATGTTGCTGACACACTGACCTGGTCTCAAGGTTTTACACAGACATCAGCTACTGAGCCCGTCTTACTTGCTTTTAGGGCATATAGTCTGAAGGATTGAGGGCAGTGCTTAGTTTGTACATTATGAGGTCTCAGAACAAGATTTGGTGACAGATTTGGGTGATCATAGAACATAAACTGGGTTTATCGCCACTGAGAGCGCCATGACAAGAACTACTGTTCCTCCTACTGTATTAAACGGTTAGTTCACCCATAAATAATGTTTTTATTTAAATATGAATTACTCACTCTCAGTTAGTTTCTTTGTTCTGCTGAACACAACATTTTGGAAGATTTTTGGAAGAATGTTTGTAACCAAGCAGAGAGATCAACCATTGACTATAGTAGGGGGGGGAATACTATGGTAGTCAATGGTTGATCTCTCTGCTTAGTTACAAACATTCTTCCAAAAATCTTCCAAAATGTTGTGTTCAGCAGAACAAAGAAACTCATACAGGTTTGAAACAACTTGAGGGTGAGTAAATGATAACAGAATTTGAATTTTTTGGTGAACTAACCCTTTAAAACAAATCCAAATGAATAGAGTGGATTAGTCCAAATTTTTAGAAGAGACACGCTATCTGTATATAATGAACAGACTGAACATAGGCTTTCATTCACATTAAACATTGATCAGCGAACAGAAACAGAAGCTCAACCGCAAAAACAAGACTCATTGGTTCTTGCTGAAGCTCAAACATTTGATTTGAATGTGATTTTATAATTATTTTGTCTTGAGTACTTGTATAACACTATGGTCAACTTTTGTTGTATTATATGTGCATTATAAATAAATTGAACATTAAACATTGAACATTGAACAGTGCTGGGGAGTTTCCTAATGACTTTTACAGCAAATGGAAGTGTAAATCAGATTCTTTGCTAAAAGGGAAGATTTTTATAACGTGAGATGGATTCTCAAATTATTCATGCAAGTTATTGATGAAACAATAGCCAAGTCAAAACTTTTCTTTCAAAGCTTTAACTTGGCTATTGTCGTGTGGCACAGAAGACTGGAGTAATGATGCTGAAAATTCAGCTTTGACATCACAGTATATATGTATATATAATATATCATTTTTTTTATTTTTATAAAATAAAATAAAATGTTAATGAGTGGATTGAGGTAGTGTGAAAGAGGTTCTGACCTGGTGTTTGGAGCCAGGCCCCTGAGGGCCATTGAGCACAGGCAGGGAATAGCCATGATGCTGATATTCAGGTACAGGCCATGTCTGGTCTGCCAGGAGCCGCCCTCACCTATGAACAGAGAAAGTTTGTCCATGTGTACAGTACTCATACTGCAGGTGCGCTTGATTGTTGTTAATGTGAAAGCAGAATGTAGATTGGCAGTTTGGCATACTTTTAATGATGATTCCCTTTGGACTATTATGCCTATATATATATATATATGTTTGTTCTTCATTTGTACTATTATGTTATATGCCAATTCTTTTTTAATTATGCTTTTTTTATCCAATACAACGGGTAACATTATATAATAATTGGGTTCCATTTGTTAATATTAGTTAACTACATGAACTAACAATGTAAAATACCTCTAAAGCTTTTATTCATATCGGTTAATGCCCTTTTCAACATTACATAATAAATTATTAAAACCAAAAGTTGTATCTGTTAATATGAGGTAATGGCTCTGAGCTAACATATACTAAGCTAACACTGAACAGTTGTAAATAATATTAACAACGATTTAGAAATAATGTAACAAATGTAACAAAAGTGTTACCGTAATACATTATTACCATTACATTATATTCCTAAAAAAAAAATCTCAGCTGAACTGATATGTAGAAGCAGTGGAAAATGTAACTTTTCTCAGTGCTGATGGAGATGCAATATATGGTAATCATAGTATGATAACATTCTTTTTTATTTTATTATTATTATTTTTTTTTTCACCATGGAATAAAAAAAGATAAAATTAATAAATTAGATAATTGTGACTTTTTATCTCACAATTCTGACTTTTTGTGATTTTCTCAGAATTATAAACTCACATTTGTGAGTTATAAAGTCCAATTCAGAGAGGGAAAAATAATTGGGAGTTTATATCTCACAATTCTGACTTTATAACTTGCAATCGCGTCTAATGTATTACTGTCTCTGCAATAATAGACCGCCGTGCATATATAAGTTATTAATTCAAGAACATTGTGCAAGTTTACTGCAACAATGGAGCCACGAACTTCACATACTTTCGGAAAACCGGTTTAAGGTTTCGCACACTGTGCGATTTTGGCCACGTTTTGGCCATCTGAGACAAATTTAGCAAATCCTAAAAGGTTCCTCTGATCCTAGGCTAAAATCTGACGTCTTTGGTCGTTAGTTTGACATGTTCACCGGCAGCCGATTAATGACCGCTGCGATCAAATTTTACCTCAGACGAAATTCTGGCGGTGTCAGAAGATTTGGCACACAATCCTGCAGTGTAACTTCTCCTACGACAATTGTCAAATATCTCGGTTTTTCAAGACAAACTATGACCAAAACGAGAGCTAGAGATTTCTTTGTGGCCTCCATTTCAGTCCCGCGTGTAATGCAGCTCACTGTCACCGAACGTGTCATTCATTGATGATATAAAACTCCGGACGAGTTTTTTTGCGTGTGTCCATTTTTAGCGCACCTTGACTATTGTACAGTCTGACATTAATGCCAACTGAGATCTTACAGTGTGACATGGCTTACATCGGGGATCATGTTCGTACAGTCTGACAAGCAACATTCGCAAAGGATTTAGAAAAATCACACAGTGTGCAGGACCCTTTAGTTGATCCTGGTAAGCACTCATTGTCACAACGGCGTTCCTCTTCCACGAGGAAGTTTGGAGTCACAGCATTTAATTCCCAGCAGACTGTTAAAGAATGCGACATCCAGTAGAATTCAACCAATCAGATGACGACTTTGAAACTTCTGAAGTGTTTGTAGATAAGTGTGCCATATGCATCAGACGTTCAGCCGACAGCGTGACGGCTGAGGTTGTGACATAATTGTGAGATAAAAAGTCACCATAAGCTTTTTTATTTTTTATTCAGCAGAGGAAACAAGCTTCCATAGTATTGTGTTTAAAAGTCCAATCTCCAATAAGAATGCAGCCCAATGGAGAATTAAGCTTTTAATTTGTGCGGTAAACACCCCCTTGAGGAACAGCCCCTTTGTTTCTCATAGGAAACACTTATTAGCCGAGAGCTGATTTGCTCAATGAAGCAGATATACGCAGACTATAGCGGTGCAATATCTTCAAAATTTTCTCTAATTTAGCTGTACTCACAAATGGCTCCTCCGTCTCTGTTTCGCTCAGCTCTGTGTAAAAAAAAGAGATGTTTTTTTAGTGCAAAACCATTAACAGCATTTGAGTAATAATAGAGTTGTATGGGTTCCTCAGAGTGTGGGGCAGCCTGCCTTATTAGCATTAGCTGGGTGACCTTCAGCATTTTTCAGCATTTTGATTTCTTTCCAATGGCCAATTAAACAGGGGGTGGTTTATTTAAAATAACTTTCAAATAATTATGCTGAGAGTTGGATGCGGATGAGGGATAAGAAAACCTTAAAAAAGGTGCTTTAACACACTTTGTCTGATCCTCGGCTCCTCTGCTGGTTATAAAGGACAGTTCACAGTCTTCAGGTCTTCACAGGCACCATCGGTCAGTTGGGGAGGGACAAGAGGAGAGAGAACAAACACGTTAGATGAAGTGCTATGATAAGGATTTCTAAGAGACAGTGCCCATGTGTGCCATGCCAGGTTGGTCTGACACTAATCCCAGATTTGATAGAGCACCAGCCAGTCCCTTGGAGCCCACCAGATGAGAGACAGCTACAGCTGACAACACAACTGAGAAAGAGAGACCGCTTACTTGAGGTTTGCCAGTGTTTTAATGAGAGCGAACTCGCGACGCTGGCTGGGTGGCATCCAGCGGTGTCTCTCTGCCAGTGCGAGCGTCCGCCCACCGAAACCAAACATGGCAGAGAAGCCGAACCTCACTAGACGACCCATACAGCTAAAGCTGCACATGTCCACAGGCTGATGATTACCTAGAACAACAACGTAACAATGTCAGTGTGAGGCATTAGTTACAAGATGACACTGCTATAGAAAGAGTACAAAACCACTAGGAACAGAGGACACTACAGCTAGGTTTAAACACAAGGGGTGGTAAGATCCATTCAAATGTAGATTATAGCTCCGTTCAATCTTTCCCCGCCATTGACAGAAGTCGATGTCATTTATGAGACAACGCTTCCATGCAATTGATGGAAATTTCCAGCTTTCCGTGTTTTCATTGTTATATAGTAGGGATTGCTATTATGCATCTTCTGAAAGAGCACAAAATCTCCAGATCAAAATAGAGGTGAAAAAGAAGCAGAAACAAGTGATTAGCAGATAACACAATCATCGACATTAAACAGCATATAAATCAAAACTAATGTTAACAAATGAAAAATGTTAACTCAGGATGAATGATGGGAGTGTGCAAGCTTTGGGAGTGTTGATGGACTACGGTCTGGATGTAGTCTTTGACACAAAAAAGGGATTTTCTCTAGCCTAAAAATCTGGACGCATCCCAGTGGAAGCAAATCTATTTTGCCACAACTGTATTCTAGCAACTCTAAATAGACTTCTGAGCTGGAAAAAACAAACTCTAGTCAGGCCAATCACAACGTGTATAGAGTCGGTGGGCGGGGCTTAACATAATGACGGCCGAGTTGTGGAGGTTCCGTGTGCTCCTTATAAACAAAGAAGCTGGCGAACGGCAGTCTTTCACATCGGCTTTGGCTGCGACTCTGGAAGACTTGGAGTTAAGCTTTTCTTTGAGAAAAGAACAAAGAACGGCACTGAAGTCATTCTTAAAAAGGGAAGATGTGTTTGGAGTTTTGCAACATCTTGATGTGGGTCTGGCTTGTCAGGCTAGATTTTCGCATCTTTTTGCTCAAAATGTTACTTTTAACCAACTTAACCATATTCAAGTATTTATTTGAAAAATAATGCTTAATCTGAAAATGATCAAAAATGCTGGCTGTGGCTGGCAACTTTAAAAAGAAATCACTGGTAGAGAAAGAGTTTAAAAAAGACCAAACTCGAAAACACTATGGCCTGCATTTTTTAGACACTGGCAGTTGACTTGAGGCCTCACTGCCTTGAGACTTTGCAGGCAGCATCTGTGCACAAAAGTACCACAAGAATATATAAATATATTGCATTCGTTACCAAAAAAAATTTTCTTGATGACTTTTGACTATTTTACCCCAACATATGCTCTATTGAAATTGTTAGTCGAATGTCTCGTGCACATTATGCAAATTTGAAGTTGCTTATAAATAAATTGATCATTTATGAAGTGTTATTTCAGAGTGTCTCAAAAGGTAGCTGCCTATGTAGGTAGTAGACTGTTTATTTATTTATTTTTTAAACAGCCATTGAGAGCACAATAATAACAGATGCAAACAATAATGCCACTGACAGGTGAAGAGAATAACACTGATTATCTCTTCATCACAGCACCTGTTAGTGGGTGGGATATATTAGGCAGCAAGTGAACATTTTGTCCTCAAAATTGATGTGTTAGAAGCAGGAAAAAGGGCCAAGGATTTGAGAGAGTTTGACTAGGCAGAATTTGAATGCAGCTCTTGTGGGGTGTTCCCGGTCTGCAGTGGTAAGTATCTATTAGAAGTTGTCCAAGGAAGAAACATCCGGTGACAGGGTCATGTGCGGCCAAGGCTCATTGATGCACGTGGGGAGCAAAGGCTGGCCAGACGAGCTACTGTAGCTCAAATTGCTCATGAAGTCAATGCTGGCAATGATGGTCAATGATGCTCTGATATAAAAGTGTCAGAATACACAGTGCATCGCAGTTTGTAGATGGGGCTGCATAGGTGAAGACCAGTCAAGTGCACATGCTGACCTCTGTCCACCTCTGAAAGCGGCGACAGTGGGCATGTTAGCATCAGAACTGGACCACGGAGCGATGGAAGAAGGTGGTCTGGTCTGATGAATCATGTTTTCTTTTACATCACGTGGATGGTTGGGTGTGTGTGCGTCACTTACCTGAAGAACACATGGCACAAGGATACACTATGGGAAGAAGGCAAGCCAGCGGAGGCAGTGTGATGCTTTGGGCAATGTTCTACTGGGAAACCTTGGGTCTTGCCATCCATGTGGATGTTACTTTGACAAGTACCACCTACCTAAGTATTGTTGCAGACCCTGTACACCAGTTCATGGACACGTTATTCCCTGGTGGCTCTAATAATGCGTCCTGTCCCAAAGCAAAAACGGTTCAGGAATGGTTTGAGGAGCACAAAAATGAGTTTGAGGTTTTGACTTGGCCTCCTAATTCCCCAGATCTCAATCCAATCGAGCATCTGTGGGATGCACTGAACAAACAAGTCTGATCCTTGGAGGCCTCACCTCACAACTTACAGGACTTAAAGCTACACTGTGTGATATTTTCCCCCATCTAGCGGTGAAAAGGTATATGACCATCCAGGGAATATTAGTTTCTGTTCCTCTCAATTCCGATTTCGTTTTAACTCCTAAAGTTAAACATGGCAATCCCCCTCTTCACATTCGACACGGTGCCATCGAGTGTTATAATGCGAAAGGTGAAGCTTGAATTTATGGGTATGTCCCTCTTTGGCTAATGTACTTTCAAGATGGAGGAGCAACATGGTGACCGGCATTCGAACCCCTCACCCGTATGTATTTTCAATGGCATATTATAAACTTATGAGAATACTTTATTACTTGAAAGAAGTAAATATACATTAATATATTTTTGAAAGATCTAAGTGTTTTTAGCTAAGAATAAACTAAAAAAGTTACACAGTGTAGCTTTAAAGGATCTGCTGCTAACATATTGGTGCCAGATATCACAGCGCACACCTTCAGGGGCCTAGTGTAGTCCATGCCTCGACGGGGCAGGGTTGTTTTGGCAGAAAAATGGGGACCAACACAATATTAAGAAGGCTGTTATAATGTTATGCCTGATCGGTGTATATTATACAATTTTGGGGTTGAAATGAACGAGCTGCATTTATTGATTACTTTACTGCACTTTAATCAAGTGAGTCCATGTTTGCTGAATAAAAGAATACATTTCTATCAAAAAATAATTTTACTGACCAAACTTTTAAACAGCAATACATAATCAATATGTATATACATCTGTGTATGCATGTATATGTGCATCATAAAAGCTAATCAACAAATGTAATTCAAGTCCATTAGAAACAATAGAGTCATCTATCAAGTGTCATTGTGACATCTCTTGAGTTAATTCATTACATACGTCGGAGTGAGCAGGAATGACTGGATCTGGTGGCCCATTGGTTGAGTCCAGTCCCCGTAGCCCGGCACATTCCTGACCTCCTTCTGTCTCCCCGTGCATACGCTCTCTCTGCTCATGCATTATTCATTAGATCCTTCCAAATCCCGCCAGTTGGCCTTATTCACATGCGTAAATATTGCTTAATTAGAAATGAACAAGCCCTATATTGGCCTTCCTAAATAGGCATTACGCTCTCATTCGTGTCAGGTGTCTTATGTGCCGTTGATGTTTCTCTTTTGCCTTGCAGCAACAAAAGCCAGACACTTTGTGTAGTAAAGAAAAGGGAAAACTTGTTTTGTTTTTTATTCAATTCGCTTAACACAAGACGCCTAATGCCTGCATGTAGGAATGTCTTCTAAGGAAAAGCTGTCTTATGCTGAGCGAGTGCCTACACTTAGCTCAGCGGTTCGTACAGAGAGCCACAATGTTTTGATGGAGCAATTAATCACGACGGTACGAGGATGTTTCTCAACGTTCCTGCTGAGATAGCAAGTGTACCGCGGTGCACAGAAAAGGTGCCAATCTCAGGCGAACAAAAGAAATTCACTCGTTCTTAAATCTCACACCTCCCTTTAGTCAAAAGCTATGAGTTACACTACCATATGGCTCAATTCTGAGGACTTCATGATGAGACGCATTCTCTCACACGTGGAGGTCACATCGGGGTTAATCATCCGAGTCTGCAGCCAAGCGAGAACAGAACTGGGCCGGAGAGTTTTAAGCACACCAGTTTTGAGGGTTTGTCATCTGATATTGTCACACAATCCAGTTATGTTATTTTAAAGGGATAGTTCACTCAAAAATGTACATTCTGTGTCACTTACTAACCCTCATGTTGTTCCAAACCCGTATGACTAACTTTCTTCTGTGAAACACAAAAGATTAAACTTTTCAGAATGTATGTGTTCGTCCATACAATGAAAATGAATGAGGACAAACAACATTGGACTTCATTAACTAACTTTGATTGCATGGAAAAAACACTGAGCCATTCTTTAATATATTTGTGTTGGTATAGGTTGTATCATGTCTTCACACAAAGCTAATTCACGACATAGTGCATGAGTCATATGGATGCATTTTATGTTATCTTTGTGCTGTTTGTGTACATTTTGAAGCCTGGTGGTCAATGTATCGAAAATAACTAAGTGAACATCAATTTTTGTCTTCTATAGAAGCAAACAACAGCATACAGCATTCTGGAATGACATGAGGGTGAGTAAACTATTCTTTTAAATTTCAGTCTGTTATTCACACTAAGCTATCATATGACTTCAGAAGAATATAGTGCACAAGTTATATGGACTAATTGTGTGCTGTATTTTAATTGTAATTGTATGGAGAGCAACTATGTGACGATTCCATCCAAATTCCTATTTTGTCTTATACAGTAAAAACAACAACAACAACAACAACAAAACAGCAGTGTTCTGGAATGACATTAGGCTGAGTAAATTATGACAGAGGTTTTTTATTAGGTGAATTATATATTTTTTTTTTTCTTCACGCAAAGCTATAGTATGACTTCATAAGATTTTAACTCACTGTAAAAAAATATTTAGAAAAAAAGTTAACTGGTTGCCTTAAAATTTTGAGTTCATTGAAATTAAAATTTTGAGTTAATACAATGAACATTTTTTGAGATTCGACAACCTTTAAAATATTATTAAAAGATTTTGTAAGTATATTGGGTAAATGTGTTTTATTTGTGATGATGGAGCCAAATAGTGCTATTTTCATGATTTATCACATTTTTTATGTGGTTCAGATACAATAATATTTTGAGTTCCCTATATCGAGGGAACTCAACACTGCGTCGTCGAGTGACGACACTCTGGGAACGCCCCCAGCGTGACGGCTCTGAAGTATGAATGAAATCAGCCATTACGGGCTCGGACACACACCAGCTGTGTGTGCAGTGTCTCGGAGCGCAGCACGCTCAGGCGGCGCTTGAGGGTGCCGCCTGCAGCGAGTGTGAGAGGCTGCCGCTCCGGGTGCTGCGCTCACGGCTGGCCGTCTTCACCGAAGGCGGTCAGGCTCGCGAGCCCCGTGGGTCTGGTCCCGCGTCTGTTGAGGCAGCGCGGCGGCGTAGATCCTGGGGCTCACAACTGGATCTCGCGACGGGAGGCGGGCATGCTGAGGCATCTTCCCAATCCTCGTCCGATGATTCAGACGCTCTTCCGCCTCGTGAGGAAGCCCGCGCTGCGGCTTCTTCCCACGAGGTCGATAACCCAGTGCTGATGCTGTCTGATTCCGAGGGATCAGATCAGTTCAGCCTGGAGGCGGGCGGAGTGCAGGTGAATTCACCTCTTCACTCTCCCGCTCAAGAAGAGCTGGTGGACGTGCTGACACGTGCTGTGGCCAAACTCAGTATCGACTGGCCACAGGAAGAGGTGGAAGTCCAGCCTGTGAGCAGGTTGGATGGACGCTTCTTCAAAAAGCGTGCTCAGCCGCCACGCAGGGGCTTGCCGTTTTTCCCGGATTTGCATAACGAGTTGTGCAAATCATGGGGAAAACCATACTCGTCGCGCCTATCGACACCCCCAGTTCTCGACTTCGGGTGTGTCGTGGGCGCGGCTGAGGCTGGTTATGGGACGCTGCCTCGCGTCGAGGAGGCGTTAGCGAGCTATCTGTCTCCCGAGGCAGCAGCGTCCCTGAAAGCCCCTGTCCTGCCCACCAAGCCATGCAGGGACATGTCGTCCCTGGTGGGCAGGGCGTATCGAGCGGCCGGTAGAGCTGGTAGTTGCCTGCACACCATGGCGGTACTGCAGGCATACCAAGCTGAGCTCCTCAAAGAGCTCGATGAGGGAGAGGGTCCGTCTCCGGACGATATTACAGAGCTGCGGAAAGCTACCGACTTGTCTCTCCGCGTCACCAAAGAGACGGCCCGTGCTATCGGCCGCTCTATGGCTGGCATGGTGTGCGTGGAGAGGCACCTTTGGTTAAACCTATCGGGGATGAAGGAGAAGGAGAAATCCTTCCTTCTGGATTCCCCGATAGCTCCTATGGGTCTCTTCGGCGACGCAGTCAATAGCGTTGTCGAGAGATTCCAGGAGGTGAGGAAACAGTCGGCGGCTTTCCGGCAGTATCTCCCTCGCCGCCAGGGGCCTCCTGTAGCCAGCAGGGAGGTCTCTGGTGGCCAGTCCCGGCCCTCCACCAGCGCCCACAGACAGGCGAAAAAGGAGAGCGTCGCTTCCCGCGCCCCTCCCGAGGGAGCCTGGCAAAGGAGGCGACGTTCTCGCCAGAAGTCTTCTAAGCCGAAGGGCGACTTGAGGGAAGTCCTTCAGGCGAAGAAGGCTTCTGGCAAGCGGTCCTAGCTGCGGCGGGATCACTCAGAGCTGGCCCTCCCGGGGGCGGACGACCGAGGTCGTTCCGAGCCCGCAGCTCTGGGGAAATCGATGTTGTGTTCCCGCCGTTAACAACGCTTCGGGCCTCATCGTTTTCCCGCGGACGTGCGCCGTCCCAGCCGCCTCGAAATCGACCTGCGGCGGGGCAGCGAATGCGTGCGCACACCGAAAATCCTCCCCGACTAAGCTCTGCCGGGTGGCCGCTTCAGGGGGTCGGGCAGGGGGTTCGGTGGGTACCAGAGACCAGCCTCGAGAGGCTGGTTCCCCTAGTAGAATATATCGGAGCATGGATGTGCCTCCCGAATATTTCTGCGTGGGTCCTGAGTACAGTGGGAAGGGGGTACAGATTGCAGTTCAGAGTTCCACCACCGAAGTTCAGCGGGGTGGTCTGGACTGTGGTCCCCCCGGCCCAGAGGCAGGTTATGGAACAAGAAGTACAGTCTCTGCTGGTCAAGGGGGCGATAGAAAAGATCCCTCCACCAGACAGGGAGTCGGGCTTTTACAGCCGTTATTTCATTGTTCCCAAAAAAGGTGGAGGCTTAGGTCCAATATTAGATCTGAGGTACTTGAATCGGTCTCTGAGGAGATTCAGGTTCAAGATGCTCACAATTCAAATGATCGTGAATCTGATCCAGTTCGAGGACTGGTTCGTCACGATAGATCTAAAGGACGCATATTTTCATGTCTCCATCCTTCCTGCCCACATGAAGTTCCTGAGGTTCGCTTTCGGGGGCGAAGCGTACCAATATCGGGTGCTTCCTTTCGGTCTAGCTCTTTCCCCTCGCACCTTCAGGAAGTGCATGGATGCAGCTCTGGCCCCTATGAGGCTGCAGGGCATCCGTGTGCTGAATTACATCGACGACTGGCTCATTATGGCAAAGTCGCGCGAGATGGCGATTCGGCATCGAGATGTCGTTTTAGCCCATCTCAGGTGCTTGGGGCTGAGACTGAACACGGCCAAGAGCGTGTTGATACCCGCCCAGAGGACCACGTTCCTCGGGGTGGTATGGGACTCAACCTCGATGCGAGCGAGCATGTCTCCCGCACGGGTGGGTTCTATACTGGCGGAGGTCTCAGGGGTGAAGCTAGGCCACAGCCGCACTGTGAAGCAGTTTCAGAGACTGCTGGGACTCATGGCAGCAGCATCCAACGTAATTCCGTTGGGTCTGCTATACATGAGGCCCCTCCAGTGGTGGCTAGGAACCAAGGGGTTTTCCTCGAGGGGAAAACCTTTCCGTATGATCAGGGTAACGCGCAGATGCCTTCGTTCCCTCGTTATATGGAAGGATCCGAGGTTCCTGTCCCAAGGGCCTGTGTTAGGAGCGTTATGTTGCAGGAAGATCCTTTCAACAGACGCCTCCCTCACGGGCTGGGGCGCGGTCATGGAAGGCCGGTTCATGAGGGGTTCGTGGGGACCCCAACATTCCTCCTGGCACATAAATTGCTTGGAAATGTTGGCGGTTTACAAAGCTTTGAGGAGCTTTCTCCCAGACCTTCACGGCCACCATGTCCTGATACGATCCGACAATACGTCGGTGGTATCGTATCTCAATCACCAGGGGGGTCTGAGGTCACGCCCACTATGCAAGTTGGCGCTTCAGATCCTCCTGTGGTCCCAGGGGAAACTGTCGTCTCTCAGAGCGATGTATGTCCCAGGGGACCAGAACCAGGGAGCGGATGTCCTGTCGAGGCAGGGGCTGAGGCCCGGGGAGTGGCGGCTCCACCCAGAGGTGGTGGAGGCCATGTGCGAGAGGTTTGGCCCAGTGGAAGTGGATCTGTTTGCTTCCGTAGAAACGACCCACTGCCCACTGTGGTTCAGCCTCAGGCCTCCGGCCCCGTTGGGGCTGGAAGCCATGACACAGACGTGGCCGAGGCAGCGTCTGTACGCATTTCCCCCGATCATTCTGCTCCCGGGAGTTCTACAGCGAGTCCGCCGGGAGGGCATCAGCCTCCTATTAGTGGCACCCCGGTGGCCGTCCCGAGCTTGGTTCTCCGACATTGTGGCACTTCTAGACGGAACCCCGTGGCAGGTCCCTCTGAGGAGGGATTTGCTGTCTCAGGCAGGGGGTGTGATTTTCCACCCCAGGCCAGAGTTGTGGAACCTCTGGGTCTGGCCTCTGAGGGGGCACAGTACCTAGAGGAGGGTCTGCCACAAGAGGTCGTTGAGACCATTCTCAGCTCTAGGGCTCCCTCTACGAGGAAACTGTATAGCCTAAAGTGGAATGTCTTCACTAGCTGGTGTAGAGAAAGGGGGGTGGACCCAGTTGACTGCGCAGTCGCTTCAGTACTGGAGTTCCTCCAAGACCGTTTCTCCGCCGGTTTGACCCCATCCACTCTGAAGGTGTATGTGGCAGCCATAGGGGCTTTCCACTCGCCTTTGGAAGGGGGCCCTTTGGGTAGACACCACTTGGTTGTGCGTTTTCTCCGTGGGGCTAGGAGATTGAGGCCTGCGGCTCATCCCAGAGTCCCGGCTTGGGACCTGGCAGTGGTTCTGGAAGGGTTGGCTGAGGCCCCCTTCGAACCATTGGAGTCGGCTGAGGCGAGAAATCTGACCCTGAAGGTAGCATTTCTCCTCGCCATCACTTCTCTGAGGAGAGTGGGGGACCTCCAGGCATTGGCGGTCACGCCTACTTGCTTGGAGTTTGCCCCGGGCGGGGTGAAAGCTATCTTGCATCCCAGACCGGGCTACGTGCCCAAGGTCCCATCTTCAGGGATGGGGTCGGTGTTTCTTCAGGCTTTTCATCCTCCGCCTCACGCGACGGCAGAGGAAGCTAGGCTGCACCTGCTCTGCCCGGTTAGGGCATTGAGGATCTATCTAGACAGGTCAGCTCAATGGAGGAAATCGGACCAGCTTCTGGTGTACTTTGGCCCCCTTAAGAAAGGGTTGCCTGCGGCGAGACAGACTATTAGTAACTGGATCGTGCAGGCGATAGCCACGGCTTATTGGGTGCGCAATATGCCTTCACCCATGGCCGTGAGGGCTCACTCTACGAGGGGCTTGGCCTCCTCGGTGGCCCTCCTTTCGGGAGCCTCACTTATTGAGATTTGTGAGGCGGCGGGTTGGGCTAATCCACACACCTTTATAAGATTTTATAAGCTGGACCTCCCGGCTACGCCGGGTGCTAGAGTGCTTGCGTCCTGAGTGTGCCTGGGCTCCAGCTTCACACCAGGATGGGCGTGTCTCGGTGTGGCATAGTGGGTATTGACGTTCCCAGAGTGTCGTCACTCGACGACGCAGTGTTGAGTTCCCTCGATATAGGGAACATCTCGGGTTACTATTGTAACCCTTGTTCCCTGAGAGGGAACGAGACACTGCGTCTCGTCGCCACACCTACACGTAGAGCGCTCGCTTCATCGCAAAGGCTGTCTGTTGTTTGGGGCGGCGCCTTCTTATAGCTTCCGCGTACGCCGTCGCCGGTTACGTCACGACGTTGCACCAATCAGATTGGTGGCTGATTTCATTCATACTTCAGAGCCGTCACGCTGGGGGCGTTCCCAGAGTGTCGTCACTCGACGACGCAGTGTCTCGTTCCCTCTCAGGGAACAAGGGTTACAATAGTAACCCGAGACGTTTCTATTTATTAAACAAATTTCCTTCATTGTATCAACTCAAATTTTTATTTTCAATAAACTCAAAATTTGAAGGCAACCAGGTTACTTACTTTTTTAAGTTAAACCAACAAAAACCAACACATTTTTTTTACAGTGTTTATTGTACCTTTTAAGCTGTTTTTGTACATTTTAAAGCCTGATTGTAAAATGGAAAATATGAAGATTCTCTAAAACATCCTTAAAATATGTATTATGTCTTCTAAACAGAAGTAAATAAAAGTGTACCACATTCTGGAAAAACATGAGGGTGAGTAAATCAGGACAGGATTTTCAATTTTCACGTAGTTTTTGAGTGAACTATTGATTTAAAGAAGTAAAGTAGTGAAAATCAAGTTTTTAATGTTGTCTATGTCTATGTGGTGCTTTTAATATAAAATGAACATGATTTGTATTTTAAATATTATTTTAAATACAAATCATGTTTACATTTATAAGTCAAAGCCATTGCCATTTACCATTCACCAAAGATAGTCTCAAAAAATGTGGATTGAAATCCCCCTTGTTCTCTCACAAATTTGTTATAATCAATCCCGTCAATGTGCGGGCGGACTTTAGCATATCATTAACTATTCTCTGAAGCAGGGGAGTCTCAAGAGAAGCCAGGTTAACGCAGTATATTTTCCTGTTGATATGAAAAAATGTGTTACATTAAGCAATAGCGTGTGAATTAAGTATGTGATGTATATTCCGATGTTATGACGAACTTAAGTTGTTCAAAGCATTTCTAAGGATGCTGATTTTTAGAAAGCAAAGTTTCAAACAGAAATATGATTTGTGTAACATTAGCAACACGTTATTAGCTGTTAAATAACGTAGTCAAGCAAAAGGCTAATCATATTAATTACTCTTATGTGTCCGACGTTGTAGAGAGGGATGCATAAAACGCATTACCATTCTAATACATTGACCTGTAGACGAGCCTGTATTTGTATAATTCACTCTTCTACTTCTTCTTCTGGATCCATTTCTGTCTCAAACATATATGGCTGAATTAAACCAGTATATCCACTTGTCCTTGTGTAGTGTTAACTACAGTAAAGTTGGGAGTGGAGGCAGGGTAATTTGCATATTCATGTATCCGCATATACTACACTGTAAAAAAATTCTGGTCTACAATTGAACATATTCAAGTGACTGATCACTTCTACATTTTTCAGTTGGCCGAATTGAATTTCTGTGAATTAAACTGCATCAATTCACTGAATATAAATTCGGCCAACTGAAAAATTTAGATGTGATCAGTCGCTAGAAAATTTTCAATTGGACAGTGTACATAAAGCAAGTTACATTTAAGGCATGAAGATTTAAGAGCCCGATCTCACAATAATGCATATAAATAGTACGAGTGTGCAATCTCTTGGAATGTATACGCCAAAATGAGTTTTGGCGTGCATACACGTTTTTTCGCGTGCGTATAACTTTGTGGCACTTTGTGGCGTATTACACGTACGAACTCCCCACCCCACCACCCTAATCCTACCCAAGAGCATGTCATATGCAAGCCATAAAGTGTGTATCATATGTACGCGAAAAACTGCACATAATTTTCACGCCAAAACTCATTTTGCCGTATTCATTCCACGAGATTTCACACTCGTACTATTGATACGCATTACCATGAGATCGTGTTGAGATTTAAATGTCATTTTTGGTGATCAACGATGAGTTTTAAAGTATAAAATGATTGACTACAGGGAGACTGGGAAACAAAATATCACCAAATAAAACATTTTCAGTAATCCACATATACAAAGAACCTCATTAACTCGAACACAACTGATTCTGTAATTCTATTGTGCGGTTCTGATTGTGTTCATCCCAATTGTAATTCAGATATAAAGCTAAATTTTTGCCAGTATGTGTTCTCTCTCTTTTTTTTTGAGGATGTGAGCTTAGTTTGTGCGTGTAATCCCCTGACACAAGCCAAATCCGCTTGTCTGTTAAGCTAAGCCCAGGAGAGCTTGCACAGTCGACACAATGGCCCAGACATATTGGTGCTAACTTCAAAAACGCCTCACAGACAGACAGACAGATAGGAACATGCAATACTAAAGCCAAAGCGAACACTGCCAGCCAGAAGTAACACTTCCAATGACGGCCCACAGCCACGTCAAAGAAGCTCTGCGTACGTGGCGGGACCGTACGGGTGATTGACGACAGACGTATCTCCACCTCTCCAGGGACTGTCTCTCGTTCCATGGGACCTGTTAACCATGATCTCCAAAGCTGGAGAGGCAGAGCCCGCGTGGGGGGTTTGTCTTCTCTCGGCCCCCATAACAACAGCCTGTGCACTCTAATTAAACAACAGATTACAGAGAACCACCGCACACTCCGCCATTGGGATGCACGGAAAAGAGAGAGAGAGACTTCCAAAGGGTGAAAAAATGAAACCATTGCCCCTGCACACATAACTCAGTGGAATTGAAAAGTAAATATGAATTCCATTTACATGTTATTATCATGTATATTTGTGCTCCGTTAAGTCCCGTGGTTCCTCAAGGCCTTACAGTTAGCGTACAGGGTAGAGAATCACTAGAAGCTCATGCATGAAGGAGAGAAAGAAACAGAGATAAATACCCATGATGATGTGCAAGGCTGCAGTCACGGCGTGTCTTATTCCATGCACAGAGCACGGCACCACGTCAGTAGAACCTATGGAAGGATAATTACGCATTTTAACCATTTTTAAGGAATACTTAGTGATCAAGCTACAAAAACACAATAAAACAACCTAAAGTTTTGTTCATATGACTTATGAACTTAATGGTCCTAAAAATGTGACACAAAACATCCTATATTCCAAGTCTAAAGCCCGATACGTAGCAATGACATACATTTTGTTTGTCACATGAAGTTCCAGAATCAAACACATGAGATAAACTTTATAGCACAAGGAGTTGTGGGCAATATTAGGGTGAATTTTACAAAAACTGTCAAGAAATGGTTATATTTCCCCCCGAAATCAAAATAAAAGAATGTTATATTATAAACAAATATTATCTTATATACAGAAATGCCTGAAAGTGATGTCTGGTCTATGAAAATGTACCCTTTCTCTTCTCTTCAGTTGTTGTTTGGAGTCAATTGTTTTATCATAATGCAATGAAAAGAGATAAGTGCGGACATATATATATATATATATATGTCATACAAAGAAATTGTGAGAGAAACTAGAGAGAACCAATTAAATATGATTATGTTAGAGTGCTTTTTCCTGTCCGCTTTTTGTTTTCTTATGCATTTCTATATTACCCTGTAGCTGCGGATTGCCTTTTTTAGCTAAATAACTTTGATTATTGCCTAAACCAAGTTTAGTGTTTTGTTCTTCTCTCATATTTAAAATATTAAAAAATATAAAACATTTTCCTCATATTTTGATGTAACTTGTGGGGTCATTAAAACAAATAAACTCCTGAGATCACTTTTGGCCACTACTAAATAATAATATTATATAAATATGTATTATATTATACTGAATGAGGTATTTCTGCATAATTGTCTTAATGTTTCTTAAAATGCAACATAAAATCTGCTATATTCCAAGTCTTCTGAATTCATGTGATAGCTTTGTGTGATTATCAGTGAATAATAACATCAATTTTGGTCTGTTATTGATAAGTCTTGATAAGTTATCATATGACTTCAGATGACCTTTTATGTTGCATTTTTAGAAACATTGAGACAATATTAATAATATTTACATGACAATAATGAGCCTCATGAGCTTGAGACATGGTAAGAAATACACTGTAAAAAATTATTTAGAAAAAAAGTTACCTGGTTGCCCTAAAATTTTGAGTTCATTGAAATTAAAATTGTGAGTTAATACAATGAACCTTTTTTGAGATTGGACAACCTTTATTAAAATAATATTAAAAGATTTTGTAAGCATATTGGGTAATTGTGTGTGTTTTATTTCTGATGATGCAGTGAAACCAAATTGTGCTATTTTCATGATTTATCAAATTTTTTATTTTGTTCAGATACAAAAATATTTTGAGTTTCTATTTATTAAACAAATTTCCTTCATTGTATCAACTCATTTTTTTTTATTTCAATATACTCAACATTTTAAGGCAACCAGGTTACTTACTTTTTTAAGTTAAACCAACAAAAACCAAAACAATTATTTTACAGTGTACTAGCCCACTTTTCCGCAGAATTTTTGTAGATTTGTAGATTGCAGTAGATTTGCATTTTGGGTGAATTGTTGTTTTAAATGGACTTGTGTATTTCATAAACTAACAGCTTTTCTATTTGGATCAGTTCTGTTCTCCGCACAGGTGATTTTGTGATAAAGCTTTTTCTCGTTAGACACACGCTGATGCTGATGCTATGAGACCATCTGAATGCGGTGGCATATGGTCCCATGATGTTTGCTATAGTGTGTATCCCTGCACAGACACTGTTTACTCTCAGTGAGTGATGAGATTCCATTAAGAAAGGCTACAGAAACGTGAAAAAATTTAGCTTTGCTTTATTATAGCAGATTCTCTCCCCTGCATATCAATGTTCTCAAGCACCTGCTGCAGAGGACAGAATGGGAACCTTTCCATTCAATTTATATTTGACCAATCACGGCTCACTTAAAGTCCTCAATAATCAATGCACTTTATATGCTCTAATTATGCAAAATTTGTCTTTCGTTAGAATGTTTCTTTTCAGTGCCTAACAATATTAAAACATGGATTTCATTTTTTTCTATTAAATGAGTGTCTATACTACACTAAAACTATGTACTTCAGGAAAGTGCATACTTATGAGTGTGTAGTGAAACAATATGCTACTGTTGTGACATACTGCAAAGCATTTTTGTAGACAAACTTAATAGAACAAAGTTGTGGAAAACATTCTTACAAAACTGTCAAGGAATGGTCCAATGGTTGAAAACAAATTTCTGAATTTAAATTTTTATGTGAGGAGGGGAAACTTGCATGGACCGTATCAGAATTTGATTTTACATAGAACATGCTCTTTGTGGGAGCATAAGCATAATTTTTTTTCTATTTGATTTACATTATTTAAAAACTGACAATTCAATGTTTATTTAGACATATGTCTCATGTTTGTGTGACAAGTATTTACTAAGTTACAGTTCATTATCTGACAAGTATCAGAATGGACTTCATTGAGAGAGAGGCATCATGTTTGCTTTCTTTATTTTGCAAAAAGCACAATATTTAGTTTTTATTGTGAGTATACACACATAAAAGTATAGCCTAGAAATCTAGACGCACCCTGGCGGCAGCAAATCTAATTTGCCGCGAGTGTCGTCTAGCAACTCTCAATACCCTTCTGAGCTGTAAACGCCAAACTCTAGTCGCGCCAATCACATCGTGTAGAGTCGGTGGGCGGGGCTTAATATAATGATGGCCGAGTTGCGCGTGCGCGTGCTTCTAGTAAACACAGAAACTGGCAAACGCCGGTCTTTCAAATCAGCTTTGACCGCGACTCTGGAAGACTTGGAGTTAAGCTTTTCTCTGAGAAAAGAACAAAGAACGGCACTGAAGTCATTCTTAAAAAGGGAAGATGTGTTCGGAGTTTTGCCAACCGGATACGTTGAATGTTTAATCTATCAACGAGCTCTGCTTCACCTTCATGTCTCTGGTTGGTTGTAGCGCTATCCAGTTGAATGCACGGTGTGCAGAGAGAGTTTGAAAGACAGCCGTTTATCCCGCCCCTCGGATTGAGCCCTGTCAATGGTGAGTTTCCAGACCAAACATCTTGATGTGGGTCTGGCTTGTCAGGCTAATAAAAGTAGACACTTCACAGATTATAATGAAGTATAACACTTGTCTGTATGGCCAAAATTGAAGAAGTATGTTGAGTCTCTCTTGCACTGATAAAAAAATAAAAAATAAAACAAAACCCGAAGTGGTATCACTGGCATGGGGTTAAACAGGGGTGTCCAAACTCGGTCCTGGGTGGCCACTGTCCTGCAGAGTTTAGCTCCATCTCCTCTCAACACACCTGACTGGAAGTTTCTAATGCCTAGTAAGACCATGATTAGCTGGTTCAGATTGGGTTTGGAGCTAAACTGTGCAAAACAGTCACTCCAATAGCAGGATTGGACACCCCTGCTTTAAAGTGATGGTTCGCCAAAAATTAAAATTCTGTCATTTACGCATTCAAGTTGTTCCAAACGTGTATGAATATCTTTCTTCTGCTGAACATGAGAGAAGATATTTTTGAAGTATATAAGTAACCAAACAGTTGGTGGTCCCTGTTGACTTAAATAGTGTGGGAAACATATTTGGTTACCCATATTGTTCCAAATATCTTCTCGTGTTCAGCAGGAACATCTTGAGGGTGAGTAAATGATGACAGCATTTTCATTTTTGGGTGAACTATCCCTTTAAATAGATTTGTGCATTTCATAAACAAGCAGCCTTTCTATTTGGATCAATTATATTTTCTGCACAGGTGATTTTGTTATAAAGCTTTTTCTCATTAGACATGCAGATGCTATAAGACCATCTGAATGCTGTGGCATGTGATTTTTTATTTTGTTTATTCAAAATAGAATTATTTTCTAAAGATTCACACATCAAAACATATCAGGCACCTTTGGAACACTATTTTCAATGTACTCTGCTTTAGAACACTCTAGCTCTTGTCTTGCACACCGTTTAGGACTAGTATGTGAGTTGTGATGCAGCGTTGATTTAAAAACAGCAGCAGCTTTGCCCATCTAATGAGTGAGGTGAAGTTAATCATTACAGGATGAGGACTTTGTTAAAGGGCATTAATTTAAGTTAATATCGCCTTGTGCCAATTAAGGCGGTTTACCTTGCTGGCAGCTTGCGAAGGGAGAACAGGTGTGTGTATTTGTACTGATTACTACCAGAGACAAACAGCAGAGAGAGGCTTGTCCTTGTCGGGTGAGTAGGCATTTCCTTTCATGCAGTTATCTGGCCAGTGTGTTTGCTCAGATCAACAGGGTATGAAAGCAAATATCTGTAAATGAGAACAGGACGGAGGTGTTGGATGAAACCTTCCCTCCCTTTCTGATGATGGAGACGGCCAGGCCTACAGTGCTGGACACGCACTCACACTCCAACTGAATTTGGCTGCAAGTAAATGTGCCTCTTCCCACCTACCAGGTCACTGGTAACGTAGCCCTCCCTCACACACACACACACACACATCCATGATGCTTCCTGGCCTCTCTGGGAGTTTCCATATGTTGTGATGATTTCAACACAAAAGCTCAGTAAAGGTAACAGCGTCTGGTGGACTGAGTTCCAAAACCCAGAGATCTGCCTTACTGTAGCTCCTATGACCATTTTAATTATTTTGTTTACTCGAGTACTTGACAGATTATTCAGATGAGTACATACTTTTCTTTTCTGCCATTGCATCTTGATGGTGAATGTTATTTTACCAAGTGCAACCTGTTCCTTGAACAACATTCCAATCAACCAATCGGATTTGAGGAACACGTTTAGGGTTAAAAGCAGGGTTAGGTGCGTCTACATCTGTGTTATTCATCTATCATTTCCCTCTGGTTTTAGGGATAAGTTATGGGTAAGGTTAGGTTTAGGGCTGGAATAGGATGGGGTTAGGACTGAATTTTTGGACAGGGATGTTCCAGGATCAACAAAATATGGCTGGCAAAATCACGGTGACCGCATCTTGACATGTCCTGTTAAAAGCTAAAGTCAAACCATGTTTTATTATGGAGACTCATTGGAAAACTCAGTAAAACTGCTCAGAAAGCAAGTAAACCTGAGATATATTACAAATATATTATCCAATATTAAATGAATGAAGTTCTTATAATCGAGTTACATGTTCCATGTCATTTTCATGATGGTTAAGCAAATTTTTGCTGCCTCTAATTTAAAATAAAATGTGTCAATCATTTTATTACAGCATCTGTAATAATAAAAGTAAGAACTAGACTTTCCCCATTGCAGTAATAATATTGAGATCATATTTATTGTATTGTGGTAATGATGATTTTGGGTATATTAATTTGGATTTTAATTTGAAATACAATCCACCCCCAAATATATATATATTTTAAATTATGTAAATGTTATATATATAATATTGTATATTTGTTATTCTTAATTTACTATATGCTGTGTAAATAAGAAAAAAAAGCACGGTAATGAACATTACATTATGGTAATTATTTTGCGCTTGAATGGATTTTAATAACATTTCTGAGAGATTTCTCTCACCCTGTTCGCCATCTTTTTTCAGTTTATTGCAATGCATTATGGGTTTGCCTTCTCAGCAAAGTATGTATGTGATGATGCTTTAGAATTTGGGCTAAAGAACTTACAGTATCTTTCCTTTTGAAACTTGTCAGGAGTGTGCATTTGATGCCTTAAAATACTGTCTACGTAGGCAGCTTGCTAGATTTTGGAAAGGAGCCGACTCGCTCCCTGTCGTTAACGGCAAGCTGTGGCTTTGCTGTGTTATAGCAAAGTGAGTCCTACAGGGATAGATTCTGGTGCAAGCCTTGTGAGAAACTGTAATATAAGGAGTGCTTGGTGTACCGCCAATTAAAAGAAATATAATGAATGCGTTTACTTAACAGTCTCAGTGAGTGTGATATTAAAATCTCATTATCTGAATGCTAAAATTACCATTTATTGCACAGATCTGGTAAAGCCCACTTGAGGTTCTGAAGTGTTGCCGTTCAACGTTGTACGCACGTCAGACAATGGCAAAATTTCTCACATTAGTCGTTTTGTTCTTTTGTTGTTCGGCGGTGTCTGTATAGTGCGGTAACTCTATATTTCAAGCGTGCATCTGCCTTTCCCGCAAGGCTCAGAGCAACAGCCTGTGCCAACATCATCGGGACTTCCATATATTACCCATCTCCATTCCAGAACCTGGTGACGAATGGTGCTAGCGCCCAGATATTAGAGTGGGGGGCGAATAGGAAGGAAGGGGGCTCTGAAAGAGCGAGAGAGGGAGAAAAAAAATTGTCCTTGGAAGTGCGAGCACTTCTGCAGAACAATTAACTTAATTAAGCAGACAGCATGAATATTCATAAGGCAGTTAATGTCTCCCTCATCCAGGCAGATGAATGTGATGCAATGAGTCGCTAGTCAAGCATGTCTAAGAGTCTCGTGGAAGCTGCACCAACATTTTGGTTCTTTGCCTGGAATATCAAAGAAATTAACAGTCCCCCTGAAACCCTTAAAAGCAGGCAAATTAATTAGAAGCCTGCAATTTATATGCTATACGTACCGAGGTGTATATACTTTGGTGCATAGAGAAAGCCTTTAATTGGGCAGGGCAATGTTTATCCTGCATCATGTAAATAAGGTATTTGAAACACTCTTTGTAATTAGCTTTATCTTTGGAAAAACTTGACTGTTTGTTCAACTTGAGTGTACTATGAATATTGACAGAAAAGAAGTATAAAAATGACGGATCGGCGTTAAAGAAACTAGTCTGTTTTCCAGCTAAGATAATTAGACGTCAATGTAGCTGCGTCGCGAATGCATTTCATGTATATTTTATTGGTAATTACTTGCAGTAAATCACAGCAGTTGATGCAATACATGAGTGTTTTTGCAAAGCTGTAACAAAGAGAGTGATTTGACTCCATTCCCTTCGTCCCTAAGGATTGACCTGGGCCTGATGTCACACATCCAAACCTGTGCAGGAAAACGGCAAAGGCGGGGGGTCGTTTCTTTTCCCCTCCACATTTGTGACAGGAAACTGTTTACAAATACTCCCGTGGGATTCGGCACTAATGAAGAGAAACCATGACCCCGGTACGGTCAGTTTGCAGCGGGTGTGGAGTTGGAGGGCTTCCATTGCTCCTAACAACAGCACTCCATTTTGCTGTGCCCGAAATGACAAGTGAAGGTCAAACTCTTGGACGAAAAAGTAGGGGCCGCTACCGAACCAATCTACCCTGCCCTCCCCTCCTCTTTCCACCCAGGTTTGGCAGCTCTTTGGGGTTGGTTCATGCCACAATCCCGCAAAAAAGAGAGGAAAATATCTGAGCTTAGTCAGTCCTGGACAATACGCAGGGCTCTAGGCCGCGGATCCAAGGCCAATGGAGCCTGTTTCAAAGGCAAATCGAGGATGCTCCATTTCAGACACTCTTGAAGGCAATTAACTCAGTGTGCGAGTGGGCCATTCAGAGGCCTGACTGTGATTAAATCAATTTGATAATGATACACTCGCTTGCTGCTGTTATGAGCTGCCTGTTTGTTTTCGCTAGAGGAGTTTCAAAACACAATCAAACTAAATCATTCTGACAGCACAGAAACTAGAGACCGAAATTACTACAGGGTCTGAGTTTTAATTGGCAGCCCGCCTCTGATTGTTTTAGTGCAGGAATGAAACATAAAAAGTCACACGGTTTACCCACATGACTGTTGCTATACATTATTTTACTACTAGTCACGTTTTGACGTGCTGTGGTTATCAATTATAAGTTTAATTTCAGTTTCTTCACTTAAATACCTCATGGAGTCAACTGTTTTGTGGGTTTTAGTCCATGTCTGCTTCGTCTGCATAATTAATATATAATATAATGTGCTTTCAAAGTTATTATATAATATTAAATTTAAAAACTATGTTATGTATATTTTTACTATTGTGTGTCTTATATTAGGGATGCAACAATACAGTTAGTTCACGGTTCAATACATACCTCAGTTTTTAACCACGGTTTTAGGTTCGGTTTGGTTTTTGCTATTCTATTCTTAGTTAAGGTTAAGGAGAAAATGTTTTTATTGCAATACTCTTTCTTTATTTTACTTTAAAAGACTTGGAAACCCTTACTTGAACTTAACTTTACTTTAAAAAACCTTGTAGACATTCCCAGAGTATTGTATAATATACAATAAATATAAAGATTTACAGTGGCAGCTCAGAGATATATACAGTAGCATTTAAGTATGAAACTGAATGAATAAATGTAGGCTAAAATGAAAACTACATAGTATTCAATATACAACATTGATTAAAAGCTACTGTATTAAAGATCTTGTTTTTTATTAAAGGGGGGGTGAAATGCTGTTTCATGCATACTGAGCTTTTTACACCTTTAAAGACTTGGATTCCCATCCTAAACATAGACAAAGTTTCAAAAACTAATGTTGGACGTTTGATGGAGTATTTCTGTGTTAAAAATACTCCTTCCGGTTTCTCACAAGTTTCGGCGAGTTTTTTTCGAGTATGGGTCGACTTGACGTTAAATAGAGCGGAAGGTCCTTGTATGGGCCGTACGGGTGCTTCTCCCGGAAGGGTGCGCGCGCGCGTAACTAGAGGGAGAGAGAGGAAATGCACGCCGTAAACAGTCTCTCAGGTGCAGATCCTGTCCTCCGTGAACACTTATGACGCGCCGCGCTCCACTTTATTCCTATGGGTGACGTCGAGCGACTTCAACGCTTCAGCACAGCATTCCGGGAAGGCAGCGCTGCATTTGAACCGATTTGAACGCAGAAATGACGGGAAGCTTCAAGGCATCGCTTCAGTCGCGTCGCAAAGTGGATTTCCACGGTCACTGCTGTCACAGGACTTCACCAAATCATACCAAAGAAGTGTGTTTTTGACAGAGCGGTCCCAGCGATAAAGGTTCGGTCCTGCTTTGGAAGCAGCCGGTGAGTAAATCAACTTCAAATGTCTCTGCTATTGGCTACTGTCGCATGAGTAAACATCAGTAAACGATACGATCGCGTGCTTCGTCATTCAAATGCGCTAACGGTTACTCCATTGTTGTTCTGTATAACACTAGTCTGACTCTGACGTGCAAAACCGTTTTGCTTGCTACCTCTAAGCTCTAGTCACATACAATAGTCCATAAACCGAATCATGTCCTCATAAACTGCGCGTAAAGACACACAAAGGCCCCTAAATAAAGTACATACCACAGAGACGGACATCCTGATGTTGCCGTTTCTCCTGTTCAATTTATTTCAGCCTCAGATTTGATTGTGGATCATTATCTGTATTAGCTGAGATAGATGGGTTTCTCTACGCTTGAGGACATCACCGCTTTGTGCACATTCGTCATTCTTTAGCTCTGCCCACACGATACGCCTCCAGCCGCTCGGTTTTTTCCGGAAAGACTCGGTACAGCCCATATTTCTTTTATAAATATGATAAAACTAAAGACTTTTCGGAGATATGAAGGATGCAATACTACTCTATAGGTACTCAAGAATGACATGAGATTGACTGAAACTGAGTGTTTCACCCCCCCTTAACATAATTTCAGAGGTGAACTGTCCCTTTAAAGACAAGTGTTCACTAGGGTGTGCTGCTGTCAATGAAAGACAGATTTTACTTACACTTTAGACATAACCGACTGTGTTTATATATGTTAACCGACTGTGTTTATATATGTTAACCTTGTGTGTATTTGTATTAGCGCAGTAAGACGGCTCAGTCCAGTAATAATGTGTGTTTGACAGGCTTTTAGTGTGCGCACTCAATGCAAACTGTGCATTGGGACGCGAATGAAATGTTTAACCGGCAAGGCCTTATAATGCAACTAAACACCCCTTAACTTTAGTGCATGTGATTGGTAAATATAAAGTAAAGTATAATATATCTAATTGATATATAATCAAATCTGTAATTAAAACGTATAGATCTCTCTTAACATATCTCAGGCTTTTTCCAGATGATGTCATCACAAATATGACTCTTCAACCCCTCCCCTCAAACCATCTGCAAAAATTGTAGTATGCAACACCAATTTACCAACACATTTATTTAAATACATAAATAGCTTGAAAGCAATTTCACTTGCAAAATGTGTTGTTCTTCTGTGTGAAACAAAATATTCAACAAGAATAACCTTTGAGAAATGAATTTATTGTTTTGTGAGAAGTGGGTGTTGCATTCTAGAATGGAGCCAGGTGGTTTAATGGGAGGGGTTAAAGAGTTATATGTGTGACACTATCCGGAAAAAGAAGTTTACATTGATCTGCATGGGATGAATTGTGCACAGTAAGACCAGAAAAATGTATGATAGTGAATTGGGTCAAATAAATTGGGTCAATTTTGAATTCATGTTGACTCAGCGAGGACTGAGCGTTCATTCGCATACTCTCCTGAGAGGAGCCGGACATTTTGGGCTGTACTGGGGACAGCTGCAGGAGAAAGAGATACACCACCCCTGATCCTCACCTGCTGGTATTATGCCGAGAGGAAGTGCTGCTTGGACAGGCGTGAAGATAGAATCTGTGTCCCTCCCAGCGTCCATCTGGGCTCGGAGAAGCAACCCGTGGGCCACCTCAGCCACAGAGCCATCTCCCCCAACACATACCACACTAGAGAGAAGGCAAACGGATGGGCAGTGAGTCATGTGACACAAAGTCATGGCCAAGGGCTGGCTAACACACATGTAACAATTAGGCTGTTGCTCACTCATGTGGATAAATGTAAATCCATATGGAAGAGAATTTGATTGAATATACAGATTACACATGGCATAGTTATCCCTTAAATATGATTAAAAATTCCTACTAAGTCTTTATTAGAGGAATCCATTTCAATTAATGGAAATCATAATTCCCATTACGTCGTATTGAACAATAGATTAAACCATGGAAGTGTCGAGAGGGAGGCATTCTAATTGGGAAATGTCCTTTTTTTTCAAGAATAGCGGAAAATCTGTCAGATCTCTGCAGCAAAGTAAATCATTAAAAATGGCTGAGCCCACTAATCTGCTTTAAGCACATTACTAATAAATGAACACAGCCTAGTAAAGCTGATTACATTTAATTCAGAAATGCCCTTTAGCAATACTGTACAATCTCACAAATAGACTTGTTTAGCAGACACGGCCAGCACTAATAGGCAAGTAGTCATGCCACTCACAAAATGAGTTCTGTGACCTTGCAGTCGCAGGTGTTTGGGATAAATCTGCCAGCAATATTTTGATCTGCCATATATGCTGCGCCTTGAAGGACGCTGCGAATCTACCAAATCAGGAGAGTAAATATTAAGCGATACATCAAAGCTCACCTATTCACCTGTGGGTTATTTTATGAAGGGGTGGGTGGGACTAACCGTGTTAAAGCAGTTTATGCTTTTCACAGGTGTCAGAGACTGTGCCTTATCTTCATCTGTAGAGGTTAAAGCTTCAACGGAGAGGCCTCACCAAACACAGTGTGCTGAGACAATGCAGAGCTTTATGGGATGACGGATGGGGTCGAGATGAACAAGGCCTATTCCACATTAACCAAGGTTCAGTGCTAAAGTTAACATGTTGAGTGTAGGGCAGTCAACTGATTAAAAATGCTAACCAGATTAATTGCATGATATACTGATTAATTCAATAAAATTAATGGCATATCAATATTTAAGAGAAGCCCCCAAATGAAGATAATTAAAATATATTTTTGATTAAAAATATATATAGAAAAACTAGCTTTAGTTTTATTTTCTTATATATCATACAGGGTTGCCAACTTTTAAGTTCACGTTGGAGTGAGATTTTTTTTGGGGCCGGGGGGGGGGGGGGGGGGGGGGTTGCGTAATGCTTTTGATCTTGATTCAGTATCAGTTTATATCTAGTATATATACTATACATAATAAGAAAAAAATATGTTTGTTTTAGCACTATTTAAACATTTCTTGGGTCAAATTATATGTGCCATTCCTTAATATTCACTTGTGAGTGCTTATATAAGTATCATTATTCATTAAAAATATTAGGATGCAAGTTATTCAAGTTTTGAAATTTCACATTTAAAGAAATCTAGTGTTTGATCATCATATCTAAATATTTATTAGAATGCAAAGACTGCAATACTTTTTTGAGCAACTAGATTAGATACATGGATATTTATTAAAGAGCCATAAGGCACCTACTGGTTAATGGCATTACAAATAAACATTTTTTTATTTTTTTTGCCACAAAATGACTATTTGTCCTCTTTGAATTGGAATTCTCTATTTTAACATTAATTACTAAACATATTGTAATATAAATATTAGAAGAAATATATACAAATATTCGAAGAAAAATATTTTAAGTGGTCATTTATTGACAATAATTGTTGCACAAATAGTATTTAGTACCAAAAGATCTCCTCAAAATATTCAATAAATATAATTTAATGAGTATGAGTGTGACCAATTAGTAAGGAATACCTGAGGGCTAAATACAAGAATAACATTAATGTTAACAATGTTGCATCTCTATCATTCTCCATAATAAAACGATCCTGTAAATATGGCTGACTTAATAATCAATACACTCTAACACTATGCTGTACTGTTTACCAAAACTTGCAGCAAACATCTATATGGTGAAACTGTTGTGTATCCGCTTAAGCCATTTAAATTCATTGGCACAGCGCTAGAAGTATTGAGCGCTCATGGGCCACGTGACCAGCGCACGCCGCAGGGAGACGAGAGCATGCAACTCCACTTTTCAACGCCTCTGGCTTTAACATTATGCCCCATTAGCGCCAAAACGCTATTTATTGTTTGAATTTCATTAAAACACATTTAAAAAAATTAAAGCTTATAGCTTTGTTTAATATCAAAAGCAGGTTTGGCAATTTGGCGTGAGATTGAGTTGGGCGGAGTGAGAGCGTGAGACAGACAGAGCCTGAAAGCGTGAGAATCACGCCAGATGCGTGAGAGTTGGCAACCCTGATCATATGAGCATCATTAGCCAACAGTAATCTCTTTTTTTTTTTTTTTTTTTTTCTGTCAAAGGCAGACTTTGCATTGATTCTGAGATTTCTTTAACTTATTTGACTATTCACGGATGTGTCTTTGTCATGTTGAGAGTCTCTCGTTTTAAGGTGCTGTGTCAAGATAAAACTAGTTAGTCACTTTGAAAATGTTTAGACTTGCATATTTGACTTTAAAAAAGTGAAAGCGTCAATTATTATTCAGCTCTTTATGCTATTCACTATCAAAGCTTTTTTCCACCATGGAAACGGTTTTAAAAGATAATTGCAATTTTTTTAATCTTGACCACTTTTTCTTTTTTCTTTCTCTTTTTATTTTTGTTATATTATATATTTTATAATAAAAATCTAGTCATAAAGTCAGAATCGCAACTTATAAAGTCCAGTTCTGAAAAGAGTTTATATCTCACACTTCTGTCTTTATAACTCACAATTGCGTGTTATAGTCAGACTTGCAAGATATAAACTTTAAATACATGCAATTGCGACTTTATATCAGTTCTGACTTTATAACTTGAAATTCCGAGTTTATAGCACGGGAATACTGATTTTAAAAAAAAGAAGTCTGAATTGTGAGTTACTTTTTTATTTCTTATTTTTTGGCAGAAACAAGCTTCCATAATTTAGTCAGCGATCATGATTAATTAAATGTGATAAAAGCACTTTTTTAAATGTGTTGCTTTTTTGCGATTTGACAATATTACTAACGTTAAATTGTGTACAACTTTTTTTCTGATAAATGCTGAACCTCTTCTCCATGATGGTATAATGTAAGTCTATACAACTATTTTCTTTCAGCTAACAATTCTCAAACTTTATGGTTAAAAAAGACAATTTTTTCTAAATGTGACATTGTCTGAAATACTATATATAGTACTGATATACTATATATAATAGTATATCAGACAAGCAAACCATGTTTGAGGAAAAGTGTAACCTTTTGAATTTAAAATTCCTGCAAGGCAAAAATAGCTCTACAACTCTGAAGGAGAGAGAGTCTCTGTGAGCTGACGGTGAGGGAAAAGTAACGCACTACTTCCATACATGTAACGTTCCCTAATGTGTCACGTCAGTCTCATTGTGTGGCACTTATCTCACTTCCCATCTATCAGCAGTCAATGTGGTGGCAGTAAAAACTGCACAAATAAGGTCTTTCCATTCAGGGTGCTGATAATTAACATAAATGTGTGAGGGGAATAATTGCATCCATCGCTGATGTGCCATCACTTTAACGTCTATTGTGTGTGGCACAGCGCGTGACTTCACGTGAGACGTAACTGAAATAGCACCGTTCCATTTAAACCTGAGGAAGCATCAGTTCCCGAAGTAATTAATGAGTTATGATCTATTAATGAAAAAAATGTGTGATTAGTATTACCTTTGCGGAATTAATTCTGCAGAAGTTAATTAATCGAGTTCAGAGGAATGAGGACAGAGGACTGAGTTTAGAGCGCTTTAACACGTTTCCTCAACAGGAAAAAAAGAAGAAAGAGAATTTTGAATGCAAGTCTTTCTTCTTCTGCTTTCGCTGAGGTGTTAAAGATGGTGTGTTTTAACATTTTCTTATGAACACCCTATGGGTTGTTCTTGACAAGTTGTCAGCTATTTAATATAAAATCAGCATTAGTAGCATTATTATTACCAAGTGTGTGTGAATACTATAAATATATTTAAATTTATACAGTTTTTTTATTTTTTATTTACATGTTTTGGTTCATACAACTTTTTTGTGTTCTACAGGACAAAAGTCATAGTTCACTTATGGTTTGGAGAAAAATGACCATTTAAATTTGGGGTCAAAATTATCTCTGTGAAGACCACTTTCCATGAATCTATTGTGCGATTTAAATCGTATCCCATGAGGCTGTAACAATAGTACTGACACAAATTCCCTGCTTGAAGATTATCCTGTTTAGTAAAACAGAAAGTGATCTTTTTTTTTTTTGTCTTTTTTTTTGTGTGTCTTTTTCACCCGCCGGGTTAAGTAGCTTAGATATCCTCAGTGATTTGTCATGCAGACAGAAAATTAAATTTCAACAAAATCATCAGAGCATCTTTTCTATAATCCTCGATAAAGAATCAGCTTTATGAAAATTGGAATGCACAGACAGACCATGACTGATGCTGAGATTCCACACAGATATTATCCTCAGCGTTAAGTCTTGAGTCTCACTGCTGCGCTGTACAGGAGCTAGAAAAATCTATTATATATAATGACATCTATGTATTACCTTAAGTGCAAACATATGATGCATGATGCCACAGGGTCTTTCATCGCAGTGTTGAGGAGCAACTTAAGCAGTAATGCTACACATTTAAAAGTGATGTCTCATTTATTTATTTTATTTATGAATTCATTTTTGTGATAATAGAGGCATGTCAATTGCACACTTAAACTTAAAATGCCTTTTTAGAAGTATTACAGAGTTTTATAGTGCTTTTAATAATATTAGGTTGTCATCACTCTTGCACATTGTTCTATGAGTAAATCTTTTTTTTAACAACCCCAAAATTGTAGTAATACTGTAGTGGGAAATTGAAAAATGCTTTAAATATCCATGTGGTAAAACTGTTTGATAAGGTGCTTTCATGCCGTAATTACCGCAACGATTCTGAAATGGGAAAAAAGCCTTCACGTGTTTGTAGAAATTGTAATTACAACTCATCATTTTCTGAGAGCTACGACTTGTAGCACCTGACCACTGCAGAATCTGGGTGTTTTCACACCTGTAGTCCAGTTCTTTTGGTCCAGACCAAAAAAGAAAATCATACATTTAGTCCTGGTTCGTTTAAAGTTTGCACTGTAATATTTTTTTTACTCCCTACCTAAAGATAAAACAATGGCTTTTATGGCATATTTTGTGATGAAACCTGCCAAGGGCTAAATGCGCTTGCTGTATGTGCGTACATATGATGAAGCTGACAACTCGTGAAGCGCTTATAAAATGTGTAAAGGTGTCAAAACAAAGGCAGGAATCCTTCCGTCACACACAAATGGAGATCTACTGCAAGGAGACACTGTTCTGATGCCTGTAACGATCTGTGATGGGCAAATTCACAGATAGGATGAGAAAAAACGGGTGTTCTTGAGAATTGTGCCATTTTTAGGGACGCATCTTGTGACATCATGTCCTGTTTTTGTTTTTTTGTGTTCATATTTCAGTCGAACCGCACCAGAGTGTGTTTGAAAGCGGACCGAGACCCATCTTTTCAGCATCTTGAACCAGGGTTCAGATGCCATCGTTCACACTCATTCAAATGAACCGAGTTTGTTTTAATTCAACCAAACCTGCCAAGTGTGAACATGCCCTTAAATGTGTTTGACTTTGCAGACCGATGACATCAAAGTATCATGAGTGTGATTCCCACTTTGTATTTTCACATTGCTCCATGTTTCTTCATGGCTCTCGCACATAAATAATGTAAAGTGGTCCTGCACTCATATCATCAGTGAATATATTGTAATATTGCCCAGCCCTTGGCCTCACAGTAGACCTTCACACTTTGAAATCGTCCTATCAGATCGAGTGATCCTGATCCCTGTAATTTTATGTTAAAGATGTCATGAACTGGTTTAAAAAAAATGATACTGTTATCTGAGGTCAACTAATGACGTTTGTGTTTTTTACATTGAAAAACATCATGCCTAATAAGTAATAGGCTATTTTCTACACTGGTTTTGGTGCTCTCTTCTGAACGCTCGGTTTTGATGGACGTGCCGCACTGGAGACTTGGAAGTAAATGCCTACATACATATTGTGCCTTTAATAAAAACTATAATATAGTACCAATGATACTAATATACCACTGGACTGTCTGAACAAATGCTAAATGTGCTGAATTATAAGATCAGCAAAAGTTGTCATCAACCTCATATCTTGTGAAGCCGATAGCTTTTAGTCTTTGTGTGGATAAGCTCTGCATATTTAATGAGCTTCAGCTCCCTTGTCATTTCAGTTCACATGAGGGAGGGATTGTTTTGAAAGTGGCAAGCGGAATGATTCTTTCGATCACAGGACTCGTAAACGTCTTTATCAAACAAACACAATGATTTATTTATCATCCAACCATAATTAATTGGAATATTATTTTTGTATTACTTGGCTCGCCTGATCAGAGGATATAAATGGAACCACAAGCAAACACACGCATCTAGAAATGAATATTATTTCACTATTTGAGATTCACCGGCTTGCTGACTGGCATACGTTTCGGTAGCCCGTCTGGAAAACACATTACTATTACATATAAAACAGAGGTTTTACTCACATAAGTGTGTTGCACCATTCCTGTTGGATCCAATATAGAAGCCACAGCATTGTGTCTGCAAATCCAGCTCGACCTGAGACTTGTTTACAACTGATTCCGCAGTTAAATGAAGAGAACACACATACATGTCTTCCCCACATGAGGGGGGGATATACTTCATATACTTCATTTAAAAATATATGAAATATCACACATTCCTAATATTAGGATCCAAATGAAGCTTATGCAGCAACTGTATTCTTCCACAAGCAGGAATAGCACAATATCTTGCTATCTTCTTCGGCATGTTTATTGCTGCTGGCTACCGCGATCGGAACAGCTCCATGAGTCGGTGGGCGGGGCTACTGAATTATACGTGCTTATTATTCTGTAGAGGCGTGTTTCGCCACACGATGACGTCAAGATGCGGCACATTCTGAGGTTGATCGTTTTCTGGGCCTGGTGTCTATAAAAGCTTTTCTTTGATTAACAAGGAAGTTTTCAGCTCTGAAACTTACAGGATATTCTTATATTACCATGACCTTTTATATATCAAAAGCTCAAGGGAAAGTTGATTTCTCAATTCATCACCCTTTAAAAGATTTTAAGTTCTACTCCGACCTCTTACAGTGTCTGATCTCTTAATTTCTAGATTCACAAGGGCCCGGCTACCAAGCCCTCTTACCACCTTCATACACCACAGATTAATCACTATTCAACATGAATGTGTTCTTCGCTCGGTGCTTGCCCTTGTCCTTTTGTCACCGCCGTGAACCTGCACGCTGTGTTTTTAATCAAAGACCACTGTGCCAGACCCAGCACGTCCCCTCCCACCGAGCCCAGAGGATGCAGCGGAACAGTAGGGCGGCAGTAACGGATGAGCGTTAAGCCGGGGCCGGAGATATTTAAGAGGAGCTAATTGTGAGAAGTACTGGAGCACGTGGAGAGAGACCGTACGATGTGGTGTGAGCGATGCCCCGCACCCGCGGTCGGCTGGATGGCGGTACTTCATCACTGCTTCCAGAACAGGTAATTAAGGAGCCACCTGCCGAGCCGCACCGGAGAGACCTGCTCTACCGGAGAGCTCCGCACTGGGCCCCACGGCGCGCCGCTCCAATCAAAGTATTATCACTCATTTTGTAAAAGTCCACCTCTGCTGTTCTCTCTCTCACTCTCTATCTCTCCTCCCTCTGTCCCAAACACTACTTTATTTATTAAGGCTAAATGTCACCTCAAAAGAAGCATGGGGATGCGAGGGAGAGCCAGGATAACTCTGTCATCTGGCTTTGAATCCATGCCATCTTCGCTCGCATCATAAACCTCCTTTTAAAGAGATAGTTCAGCCTTCAAATGATTGTTGTCATCTTTTGTAGTTCAATGACTTTTTTTCTTCTTTGCTTTCTTGGGAGAATGTCAGGACTGCTCTCTTCCATACAAAAAATATTATAAATACATTATTCATCGAAAATCTTGCTTAACCGCCATGGTCACCATTCACTTTTATTGTGTATAAAAGAGCAGCATGGACGTTTTACTACAAATGACTCTTTTTCTTTTCCACACAAAGACTAAAAGTCACTGGCTTCACAAGATATGAGGTTGATGACAACTGCTAAAGCACGTTTAGCATTTGTTCAGACAGTCCAGTGGTATATTAGTATCATTTGTACTATATTATAGTTTTTATTAAAGGCACAATATGTAGTTTTTCACCACTAGAGGTGGCCTATTCAAAACATTGGTGTAGCTTGATGATGTTGAGATTGAGCACAGAATCTAAGGAGTTGTGGTATTCACCTCATAGCTGGTGGACAATGATGGGTATGGGATACGGGCAGAAATCATGTTCATGGATGAGATTATTGTAAAATTACTGTAGTATGAAGTAGAGCAGGATCGAGTGTTGTATGAACTGAACGAGGTCGGTGGAGGAATTGCTATAATAAGAGACGAGCACGTCACACAGCTCGACAGCAGCAGAACTTTTATTATGCCACAATCGCCATTTCAGCTTGATCCGGTCAAGCGAATGCGGGGTCAACGGCACTGTTTTATCATTTTAGTCTATTTGAATGTGTTAAAAAAATATGTCATAACATTACTCTGTGGAATTACAACATTTACAATAAGTTTTCCTGCTCTGGTGTGAGACACTTGTTGCACGCTGCTAGATCGATACTAGAATATTATATTAATAAATGCTGGATGGCTTGTGTTACTAAATTGCATGCAATTCATTTTAACGGTAAACAGTGCTGTATTACAATAATGACAATGATTTGTTTTCTGTCAGTAGATGTCTCCAAACAGTTGTTCCCTTGTCGAATAAAACATTAATACGTCTCTGGTGTTTCCATGGTTTCTACAAAAATCAAACTGGAAATTGAGGGTAATGAGGGTATGATATCATATAGGCGACACACGGTCACGGTCAAATTAATTTTAAAAGTGCTTACTTCTATGGATTTAAACATTCTTGGAAACATTTGGGATAATGTAAGTACATAACTCAACAAAATATATAACATCGTTCTAGTGTTTTTGGGATATTATATATATTTATACTATTTTTTTATAAAATTCAACTTATGTATACATGCCAGAAACTGCCATTTTGCAATTAAAGGTGCAATGAGAGATTTCTGAGATACAGTTGATATTTGAAATCACCAAAACAAACATGCCCCATACCCCTATCTTGATTGCTCCGCCCCCATATTCACAAATATGCTATGAAACATAGGCACCTCCCCCCTAACGAGTGTATGCGCCTCTTACTGCTAATTGGCTACAATTGTGTTTTGGTGCTAGATCACAGATTTATTTTTAAAAGCATTTTTCAGAAAACACTTACTGCACATTTAATGAATTTGGAGTTTAGTTTATTTGGAAAGTTGTATTAACCCACTGTCGAAATGCTTCACAGACTGAATAAGATCTCAACAGAAGTACAAACCATGAAGTATACATACCCATCATATTCTTCCAAGCTGCAATCTTTCAGAATGGACAGAGCGTGGCCCTTGCGCTTAGTGACTGCGGAAAAGAAAGAGTTAATGAGTGTTTTTTTTTTTTTTTTTTTTTTTTTTTTTTTTTAAGGAAAGCACTCCAAACTGCCTTTAGTACCCTTTTCCAGGCATTGGCAAATGGCTTAAGCCGAACATATGGTACTGGCTGTAAAGCAGAATTTATACTTGCATGCTGTTTGCATTTTTAATCAAGATATGAGTTGTGGTACAAAGAGGCAACCTCTCTTGCCCAAGCTGCGCAAAACAAGATTTTTCACAGCATTCACTGTTTGGTGTGCTATTTACATTACAGTACTGTGATGTAATTTGGGTAACAAGGTAAACAAAGGGTCATGGGTCAGGAAAAAGAGGGTTAGATGTGGCCAGCAGAGTTTAGATATAGGCTTGATCCAGTATATTTGTTGATTCGGGTATGGCGTAGTGTGGCAGAAACCCCTGGCCTGTGTGGTACAAGAAAAGGCCACTGAATGCGGGGGAAGAGGGGTGGCACGCCGCAGATGGCATTGTGCACGCCCGTGCCCCACTTAGCATTTTCTGGGGCACCTCCGCCACGGAGCGGGTCCCAGCTGTGACCACCCATCAAAGGGCTCACCGTGGCTGATGTGACACTTGCAGATGGATGTTTTTTTTTCTGTTGTTGTTGTTGTTTAAGAATGTGTTTTATGATGTACACAGAGATGCAAGTGTGTCTGCTCATTATCACATGCCTGGCTATCCCTGGTACCAGCTCAACTAGTACAGATGCATATGGACAATGAAACATGTACACAATTGTGGGGGCAGAAATTCATGTGATTATAACACTAACAAACTTTTTTTTTTTTTTTTTTTTTTTTTTTTTCTGAAACATGTTATAATGTGTTTTTATGTGTTTGGTAAGTTTTCATTTTTTAAGAAATCTCTTATGCTCAGGGCTGCATTTATTTAATAAAAACATGAATATTGTGAAACAATATTACAATTTAAAATACCTGTTTTCTATTTGAATATATTTTAAAATGTAATATATTATAGTGATGCAAAAAAAAAAAACCCATCATTACTCTTCAGTGTCACATGATCGTTCAGAAATAATTGTAATACGCTTATTTGCTGCTCAAAAAAAAACATTTATTATTATTATCAATATTTTTCAGAATTTTTGTATTTATTCTTTGGATTCTTTGATTAAAAAGTTAAAAGGAACAGCATTTATTTGAAATAGATTTTGTTTTGTACAAAATGGAAACTTTTTATAAATGTAATGTGTCTGCTGAATAAAAAAATAAAATGTATTATTATTATTATTATTATTATTATTATTATTATTATTATTATTATTATTAGCAATCATTAACTGCTCTTGTTTTTGGTAATTGAACATGTAATTCTCATATTGTAAGTAAAAATGATTTCCACTGATATTATTTACTTATATATTCTCCAGAAATAGAAGTACATTAATAGTAGCCATATATGTCATGAGTTCAATTCTTAGTGCTGAACTGTAGGGGGAGCACTTGCAAATCTAAGTGTAATTAAAGGATCATGTGGCCCTGACCTTGTCAAACAATTCTGGCATATTTTTTCTTATCTCACTGACTGAAAATCCTGGCCTGAGTTATGTAATATCATTAGTTACAAATCAAACTTAGATTTAAAAACATAATCAATCTATAGAGCACCAGTCTGAGCACATAAAATGCTAAATTAGACTCTTAAATGACCGTGTAAATGCCAAAACCGACATTTCCACATAAGTGTTGGTTATCAGTAAATAGCTGTGAATTATACACTGTAATTGGGTGTCTTGAGCATGGCATTTCACAAATGCTGCCCGTGCATCTCACAGTCTATAGAGCTAATTCAATCATATATATTCTCAAAGCTCTGCGTTCCGAGAGGCAGAATGAGATATTTAATTTCTATTAGGTAAAATGTTGTTTAATGGCTCCACCTCGAGCTCTCAGCCTCTGCCCTCGGGAGCAAATCATCAGGAAACGGATTCTATTACTGTTCAAATGGCTTCTGGAATCAGGTACCCGCATTCATTAGAGCACAGATTGCGGAGTCTCCTTCCCAAAAGCAGGGGGCGCCTGGTGCGTGTTTGGGTGTGTGTGTAGTAGTCCGTGGTTGTATAGTACATATAGTACGGGGTCCTGTGTGTGTGTGTGTGGGAGGAGGTGGGTAAAGGGGAAGAGAAGGGGGAGTCCTGCACTGTGTTAGAACAGATGGGTGCAGTCCCTCCCCCTGGGTCAGGTTACTGACGGAGGATACACTTCTCCTGTCATTATGAGTGTGAGATGCATTTAGAACCATCCACAGTAGTGTTGTACAGCTGCTACTTCCAGTATAAGCACACACACATACACAACCTCAAGCACACAAACACACTGCTGACAAATAGATATTGAGAGATTTAGGAATAAAAGAAAATGAGAGCTTTGTTATGAAGAGCGTGTATTATCTTTCAATGTTTCTGGAGTTGCTCACAATGCTCTGCTAATAAAGCAGCTCAAATATAAAAAAGAAAAATTAACAACCCGTTCTAATGAGAGAAAAAAAAAACTAACTATTTTACGAAGTGGTGGTCAGTGGCGAACAAATTACAAATAACAGAAGTTACATAATCAGATTTTTCTTTCAAGTATCTAAAGTATAATGCATTATTTTTGTAATTTTGTCATCAAAATATCTGAGTTAATTTTTCAAACAAGTAACGCAAGTTACTTTGTTTACCCATTTACTGACTAACACCTCTCCTGTTCCCATGTGGAGAGACATCAGGTGCAGAAGTGTGCTGTAAAAATGATGGTTATTGTAGTTCTACTTGCTCAAAAACAGATTCAGTATTCCTCAAAATTAATATAAACATTGAAATGCAAACTCATAATATTACACAAACCTGCAAAAATGTAATGTTAAATAGCACATACTTTATGTATTTAATCTCACTTTGTTAACCAATGTCTTTGAAATTGGTGCTAGTGGGTCACATGAAAATGGCAACATGGCGGATATGGTATGTCCAATTACATTACACACATTCATACTATGTGGTTAGGCAGTTGCTTTCTGGCCCAAGTTGAAAGAGCCCCTCTTAAGATTCTACACTGCTGAAAATCTAAATCTAAACACGTTTTGTCTAATTTTCTTGTTAAAATATCTAAAATGTATTTACTTTTTTGTTATTAAGTTTTGGTATGCCTGCCTTTACATGTACATGACCTTTAATAACATGCCATTGTTAATCCGTAAGGTTTAATATGGAGTTGGCCTGCCCTTTGCAGCTATAAAAGCTTTAACTCTTCTGGGAAGACTTTCCACAAGGTTTATGAATGTTTATGAAATTTGTACCATTCTTCTAGAAGCACATTTGTGAGGTCAGGCACTGATGTTGGACGAGAAGGCCTGGCTCACAGTCTCCGCTCTAATTCATCCCAAAGGTGTTCTGTTGGGTTGAGGTAAGGACTCTCTGCAGGCCACACCAAACTCGCTCATCCATGTCTTTATGGGCCTTGCTTTGTGCACATTTATGTTGGAAGAGGAAGGGGTCATCTCAAGACTATTCCCGACTAAATTTGTGAGCATGAAATTGTCCAAAATGTCTTGGTATGATGAAGCATTAAAAATTATTTTCAAGTCCAACCCCTGAAAAACAACCCCACACCATAACCCCCCCCCCTCCACCAAACTTTACACTTGGCTCAATGCAGTCAGGCAAGTACCATTCTCATCTGAACCGCCTAACCCAGATTAGTCCATCGGATTGCCAGACAGAGAAGCAACCTTCTCAATCCTGCACTAGAGTCTAGTGGTGGCGTGCTTTACACCACTCCATCCGATGCTTTGCATTCCACTTAGTGATGTAAGGCTTGGATGTAGCTGCTCGGCCATAGAAACCCATTCCTTCTGCACACCGTGCGCCTCAGCATGCGCTGACCCTGTTATTTTACGTGGCCTACCAAATATAGACCAAATATCTTTAAATTCAAGATACTATGAATCTATAAGAACATGTTTTTTTTATATATCTCACATATAGTGTCACATTATAGCTTCTCAAGTAAATCTATTTTGTTTCAAGGATTTTTAGAGTTGTCAGTATAGGATATTCTGATATATAGCCTATTATTAGTCATCTAATAATTGTTTTTTCTCTAACTGTTGTTTTTTAGTTTAATGCAAGGAGAGTTGGCAGTTAAAATGGTAAAAAAGACAAATTTTGCTTTTAAGTGGGTATTCAAATTATGCATTAACATAGGGACCTTGACATTCCTCACCCTAAAATATTGATTTCCTATGATCCATTGCCAATGCCTAATGGCGTTAAGCGCCAGCTTGTTAGCATATAGGGAATTGTTGAGCACTGAGGGATGAATCCTATGAGCGAACAGACCCTGAGGGCAGACGCTAATGCACTTCGACCCCGAGTGAGGCCTGAGGGGGCGGCAGTCACCTGTACGTGAAGACTTTAAGCTGAACCTGAGAGGAAAAGCCACCAATGTAATCGTTTGTTATCCCGTACAATGCAGATGTGTGAGACTTACTGGTGACATCGGCTTGTATGTCAGCGAGCTTGAAGAGCGGGGCCACTTTGTCCAGGTAAATCTGGTACGCCTCTTTCTTGTGGCTGATGGGGTTCACAAAGACTTTGAGAGATTTCGGACGATTCTTGAAACCTGCAGAGCAAAATAACAAAAGAAACAAAGAGCGGGAAGTTTCATCAATCCCCTTGTGTCATGAATCCCATGGGCATTCATTTAAGTGCTTGAAACTCATCCAGTTTAGAGAAGTGCACATCTGCTAATGTGAGCCAAAGCCCCTGTCCTTCATAATAATGATTTCTTGTCGTGAGTTCAGCTTTTGTCTGCCACCCTTGCTGCAGAATGGCTCTCACACAGCGTGAGTTCAGTCTTCAAAAATTGAAAAGGTCAGATCAGTGTCTGTTGTTTACAGTGGCTGAATGTCTGCCAAGAATGAGAAGAAAGCTTGAATAAATACACCATGTAGGCTCTCTGATGCTGATTTGTTGCCCAGAAACATTGTCTTATTATAATCAATGCTGAAAACAGTTCTGTTGCTTTATAGTTTGGGGGAAAACAGTGATACTTTTTAGAGTATCACTGTTCATAGAAACTTTTATATGATCATGAATGTCTTTCCATTCTCTTCTAAAAAAAAAAAAAAAAACAATAAAAACAAAACACTGACCCCAAACTAGCATATATGGGCTCCAGAAAAAAAGAAGAAAAAAAACAGACTGAGGAGACTTTGGCTCCTATAAGGGGAAAAAATGAGGGCCAACATTTTATATATATATATATATATATATATATATATATATATATATATATATAAATATTTAAGTGCCACAAAAGAATAAACATGTTTTAATTTCGTCGTGTGCTGTCACGTTTGTCCTCCTTTCACAGCATAAGCATTTTTATCCATCTTGTGAATGTCCTGGGAACTAATATTCACTTAAAGTAGGAACTGAATTGCTTTTCCAACTTAAGAACTACATAAAGTCACAATGAATTGTTCTTTACACATAATCTGAACATAATGTTTGACAGACCATAATAATGTCAGCATCACTATAGTTTGGCCTCCGCCTATGCATCCTATAAACTTATATTGTCTTGCACACATTATTTTTCATTTTGACCCATTTATGACACAGAAAGCTATGGGGTCTTGTTTCCGCCACAGAATAAAAAAAATAAAAAATAAAATAAAAGGGAATTGCGACTCACAATTCTGACTTTTTCCCCCAGAACTGCGTGATATAAAGTCAATGAGATATAAAACTTTATAGCTCACAATTCTGACTTTTTATCTTGCAATTCTGACTTTATATCTCACAATTCTGGCTTTATATCTCGCAATTCTGGCTTTATATCTCACAATTCTGGATATATATCTCACAACTCTGGATATATATCTCGCAATTCTGGCTTTATATCTCACAATTCTGGATATATATCTCGCAATTCTGACTTTATATTTCACAATTCTGGATATATATCTCGCAATTCTGGCTTTATATCTTACAATTCTGGATATATATCTCGCAATTCTGGCTTTATATCTCACAATTCTGGCTTTATATCTTACAATTCTGGATATATATCTCGCAATTCTGGCTTTATATCTTACAATTCTGGCTTTATATCTCACAATTCTGGCTTTATATCTTACAATTCTGGCTTTATATCTTACAATTCTGGCTTTATATCTCACAATTCTGGCTTTATATCTTACAATTCTGGATTTATATCTCGCAATTCTGGCTTTATATCTTACAATTCTGGATATATATCTCGCAATTCTGGCTTTATATCTCGCAATTCTGGCTTTATATCTCACAATTCTGGCTTTATATCTCGCAATTCTGGCTTTATATCTCACAATTCTGGCTTTATATCTTACAATTCTGGATATATTTCTCACAATTCTGGCTTTATATCTCGCAATTCTGGCTTTATATCTCGCAATTCTGGCTTTATATCTCGCAATTCTGGCTTTATATCTTACAATTCTGGCTTTATATCTCACAATTCTGGCTTTATATCTCGCAATTCTGGCTTTATATCTCGCAATTCTGGCTTTATTTTTTTACAATTCTGGATATATATCTCGCAATTCTGGCTTTATATCTCGCAATTCTGGCTTTATATCTCGCAATTCTGGCTTTATTTTTTTACAATTCTGGATATATATCTCGCAATTCTGGCTTTATATCTCGCAATTCTGGCTTTATATCTCGCAATTCTGGCTTTATTTTTTTACAATTCTGGATATATATCTCGCAATTCTGGCTTTATATCTCGCAATTCTGGCTTTATAACTCGCAATTCTGACTTTATATCTCGCAATTCTGACTTTATATCTCACAATTCTGGATATATATCTCGCAATTCTGGCTTTATATCTCACAATTCTGGCTTTATATCTCGCAATTCTGGCTTTATATCTCACAATTCTGGCTTTATATCTCGCAATTCTGGCTTTATATCTCACAATTCTGGCTTTATATCTCACAATTCTGGCTTTATATCTTACAATTCTGGATATATATCTCGCAATTCTGGCTTTATATCTCGCAATTCTGGCTTTATATCTCACAATTCTGGCTTTATATCTCACAATTCTGGCTTTATATCTTACAATTCTGGCTTTATATCTTGCAATTCTGGCTTTATATCAAGCAATTCTGGCTTTATATCTCGCAATTCTGGCTTTATATCTCGCAATTCTGGCTTTATATCTCGCAATTCTGGCTTTATATCTCGCAATTCTGGCTTTATATCTCACAATTCTGTATATATATCTCGCAATTCTGGATATATATCTCGCAATTCTGGCTTTATATCTCGCAATTCTGGCTTTATATCTCACAATTCTGACTTTATATCTTACAATTCTGTATATATATCTCGCAATTCTGGATATATATCTCGCAATTCTGGCTTTATATCTCACAATTCTGACTTTATATCTTACAATTCTGTATATATATCTCGCAATTCTGGCTTTATATCTCACAATTCTGGCATTATATCTTGCAATTCTGGCTTTATATCTCACAATTCTGGCTTTATATCTCACAATTCTGGCTTTATTTCTCGCAATTCTGGCTTTATATCTCACAATTCTGGCTTTATATCTCAAAATTCTGGCTTTATATCTCGCAATTCTGGCTTTATATCTTACAATTCTGGCTTTATATCTCACAATTCTGGCTTTATATCTCACAATTCTGGCTTTATATCTCGCAATTCTGGCTTTATATCTCGCAATTCTGGCTTTATATCTCGCAATGTCGGCTTTATATCTCGCAATTCTGGCTTTATATCTCGCAATTCTGGCTTTATATCTCGCAATTCCGGCTTTATATCTCGCAATTTCGGCTTTATATCTCGCAATTTCGGCTTTATATCTCACAATTCTGGCTTTATATCTTGCAATTCTGGCTTTATATCAAGCAATTCTGGCTTTATATCAAGCAATTCTGACTTTATATCTCGCAATTCTGACTTTATATCTCGCAATTCTGACTTTATATCTCGCAATTCTGACTTTATATCTCGCAATTCTGACTTTATATCTCGCAATTCTGACTTTAAATCTCGCAATTTAGACTTTATATCATGCAATTCTGGCTTTATATCAAGCAATTCTGGCTTTATATCAAGCAATTCTGGCTTTATATCAAGCAATTCTGGCTTTATATCTCGCAATTCTGGCTTTATATCATGCAATTCTGGCTTTATATCAAGCAATTCTGGCTTTATATCAAGCAATTCTGGCTTTATATCAAGCAATTCTGGCTTTATATCAAGCAATTCTGGCTTTATATCAAGCAATTCTGGCTTTATATCTCGCAATTCTGGCTTTATATCTCGCAATTCTGGCTTTATATCTCGCAATTCTGGCTTTATATCTCGCAATTCTGGCTTTATATCAAGCAATTCTGGCTTTATATCACTCAATTCTGGCTTTATATCAAGCAATACTGGCTTTATATCAAGCAATTCTGGCTTTATATCTCACAATTCTGACTTTATATCTCACAATTCTGACTTTATATATTGCAATTCTGACTTTATATCTCGCAATTCTGACTTTATATCTCGCAATTCTGGTTTATATCTCGCAATTCTGGCTTTATATCTCGCAATTCTGGCTTTATATCTCGCAATTCTGGCTGTATATCTCGCAATTCTGGCTTTATATCTCACAATTCTGGCTTTATATCAAGCAATTCTGGCTTTATATCTCGCAATTTCGGCTTTATATCAAGCAATTCTGGCTTTATATCAAGCAATTCTGGCTTTATATCAAGCAATTCTTATATATCGCAAATCTGACCTTGTATCACGCAATTCTTACATCTCAGGAGAAATGATTATATCTCCCAATCCTAACTTTAGATAGCAATTATGAAATTATATCTCACAAATCTGACTTTATATCTCGCAATTCTGACTTTATATCTCGCAATTTAGACTTTATATCATGCAATTCTGGCTTTATATCAAGCAATTCTGGCTTTATATCTCGCAAATCTGGCTTTATATCATGCAATTCTGGCTTTATATCAAGCAATTCTGGCTTTATATCTCGCAATTCTGACTTTAAATCTCGCAATTCTGACTTTATATCTCGCAATTTAGACTTTATATCATGCAATTCTGGCTTTATATCAAGCAATTCTGGCTTTATATCATGCAATTCTGGCTTTATATCAAGCAATTCTGGCTTTATATCTCACAATTCTGGCTTTATATCTTGCAATTCTGGCTTTATATCAAGCAATTCTGGCTTTATATCAAGCAATTCTGACTTTATATCTCGCAATTCTGACTTTATATCTCGCAATTCTGACTTTATATCTCGCAATTCTGACTTTATATCTCGCAATTCTGACTTTATATCTCGCAATTTAGACTTTATATCATGCAATTCTGGCTTTATATCAAGCAATTCTGGCTTTATATCTCACAATTCTGGCTTTATATCTTGCAATTCTGGCTTTATATCAAGCAATTCTGGCTTTATATCAAGCAATTCTGACTTTATATCTCGCAATTCTGACTTTATATCTCGCAATTCTGACTTTATATCTCGCAATTCTGACTTTATATCATGCAATTCTGGCTTTATATCAAGCAATTCTGGCTTTATATCAAGCAATTCTGGCTTTATATCATGCAATTCTGGCTTTATATCAAGCAATTCTGGCTTTATATCTCGCAATTCTGGCTTTATATCTCGCAATTCTGGCTTTATATCTCGCAATTCTGGCTTTATATCTCGCAATTCTGGCTTTATATCTCGCAATTCTGGCTTTATATCAAGCAATTCTGGCTTTATATCAAGCAATACTGGCTTTATATCAAGCAATTCTGGCTTTATATCTCACAATTCTGACTTTATATATTGCAATTCTGACTTTATATCTCGCAATTCTGACTTTATATCTCGCAATTCTGACTTTATATCTCGCAATTCTGGCTTTATATCTCGCAATTCTGGCTTTATATCTCGCAATTCTGGCTTTATATCTCGCAATTCTGGCTGTATATCTCGCAATTCTGGCTTTATATCTCGCAATTCTGGCTTTATATCTCGCAATTTCGGCTTTATATCAAGCAATTCTGGCTTTATATCTCGCAATTCTGGCTTTATATCTCAAAATCCTGGCTTTATATCTCGCAATTCTGGCTGTATATCTCACAATTCTGGCTTTATATCTCGCAATTCTGGCTTTATATCTCGCAATTTCGGCTTTATATCAAGCAATTCTGGCTTTATATCAAGCAATTCTGGCTTTATATCTCGCAATTCTGGCTTTATATCTCGCAATTCTGGCTGTATATCTCACAATTCTGGCTTTATATCTCGCAATTCTGGCTTTATATCTCGCAATTTCGGCTTTATATCAAGCAATTCTGGCTTTATATCTCGCAATTCTGGCTTTATATCTCAAAATTCTGGCTTTATATCTCGCAATTCTGGCTGTATATTTCACAATTCTGGCTTTATATCTCGCAATTCTGGCTTTATATCTCGCAATTTCGGCTTTATATCAAGCAATTCTGGCTTTATATCAAGCAATTCTTATATATCGCAAATCTGACCTTGTATCACGCAATTCTTACATCTCACGAGAAATGATTATATCTCCCAATCCTAACTTTAGATAGCAATTATGACATTATATCTCACAAATCTGACTTTATATCTCGCAATTCTGACTTTATATCTCGCAATTTAGACTTTATATCATGCAATTCTGGCTTTATATCTTGCAATTCTGGCTTTATATCAAGCAATTCTGGCTTTATATCAAGCAATTCTGACTTTATATCTCGCAATTCTGACTTTATATCTCGCAATTCTGACTTTATATCTCGCAATTCTGACTTTATATCTCGCAATTCTGACTTTATATCTCGCAATTTAGACTTTATATCATGCAATTCTGGCTTTATATCAAGCAATTCTGGCTTTATATCAAGCAATTCTGGCTTTATATCTCGCAATTCTGGCTTTATATCATGCAATTCTGGCTTTATATCAAGCAATTCTGGCTTTATATCTCGCAATTCTGGCTTTATATCTCGCAATTCTGGCTTTATATCTCGCAATTCTGGCTTTATATCTCGCAATTCTGGCTTTATATCTCGCAATTCTGGCTTTATATCTCGCAATTCTGGCTTTATATCAAGCAATTCTGGCTTTATATCAAGCAATACTGGCTTTATATCAAGCAATTCTGGCTTTATATCTCACAATTCTGACTTTATATATTGCAATTCTGACTTTATATCTCGCAATTCTGACTTTATATCTCGCAATTCTGACTTTATATCTCGCAATTCTGGCTTTATATCTCGCAATTCTGGCTTTATATCTCACAATTCTGGCTTTATATCTCGCAATTCTGGCTTTATATCTCGCAATTCTGGCTGTATATCTCACAATTCTGGCTTTATATCTCGCAATTCTGGCTTTATATCTCGCAATTCTGGCTTTATATCTCGCAATTCTGGCTGTATATCTCACAATTCTGGCTTTATATCTCGCAATTCTGGCTTTATATCTCGCAATTTCGGCTTTATATCAAGCAATTCTGGCTTTATATCAAGCAATTCTGGCTTTATATCTCGCAATTCTGGCTTTATATCTCGCAATTCTGGCTGTATATCTCACAATTCTGGCTTTATATCTCGCAATTCTGGCTTTATATCTCGCAATTTCGGCTTTATATCAAGCAATTCTGGCTTTATATCAAGCAATTCTGGCTTTATATCTCGCAATTCTGGCTTTATATCTCGCAATTCTGGCTGTATATTTCACAATTCTGGCTTTATATCTCGCAATTCTGGCTTTATATCTCGCAATTTCGGCTTTATATCAAGCAATTCTGGCTTTATATCAAGCAATTCTGGCTTTATATCAAGCAATTCTTATATATCGCAAATCTGACCTTGTATCACGCAATTCTTACATCTCACGAGAAATGATTATATCTCCCAATCCTAACTTTAGATAGCAATTATGACATTATATCTCACAAATCTGACTTTATATCTCGCAATTCTGACTTTATATCTCGCAATTTAGACTTTATATCATGCAATTCTGGCTTTATATCAAGCAATTCTGGCTTTATATCAAGCAATTCTGGCTTTATATCAAGCAATTCTGGCTTTATATCAAGCAATTCTGACTTTATATATTGCAATTCTGACTTAATATCTCGCAATTCTGACTTTATATCTCGCAATTCTGGCTTTATATCTCGCAATTCTGGCTTTATATCTCGCAATTCTGGCTGTATATCTCACAATTCTGGCTTTATATCAAGCAATTCTTATATATCGCAAATCTGACCTTGTATCACGCAATTCTTACATCTCACGAGAAATGATTATATCTCCCAATCCTAACTTTAGATAGCAATTATGACATTATATCTCACAAATCTGACCTTATATCACGCAATTCTTTATATCTCCAAATTCTGGCTTTATATCTCACATATCTGACAGTATATCTTAATTTGTATATCCTACAATTCTGGCTATATATCTCGCAATTCTGACCTTATAACTCGCAATTGGGAGTTTATATCAAAATGCTGACCTTATAATTCGCAATTGGGAGTTTATATCAAAATTTCTTGGAAAAGTCAGAATTGCATGATATAAAGTCAGAATTATGAGTTACAAACTTGCAATTGCGGGAGACGCAAGTTTATAACAATTCTGACCTTACAAATCACAATTCTGACTTTATAACTCAGAATTGCGAGTTTGTATCTCGCAATTCTAAAAGAAAAAACAATCTGAATTGCGAGATGTGAACTTACAATTGTGATATAAAAAGTTGTAATTATCTTATACATTTTTTTTAATTCTGTGGCAGAAACGAGCTTCAATAGAAAGCTGATCCTCACTGTCCCCGTGCGAGTTTTTGCGCTCAAACTCAGTTATATCTTTTCTACCGCAACTTTGTTGCGCATCATCTCATTTTATTACACTTCATCATCAACACAACAAAAGATGTGATTGGTTTCTTCAGAACATGCAGGTAAAAAGGCATGCAATTATTAATCATAACCTGTAAATTTATATTGATCTCAATAAAAATATAATTTGCAAATTAATATTTTACATTACATTTTATTTGCAGTCTTGAGTGTTGTCTCTCCTCCCCATCACTCTATCTGGCTGTCTTAATACTTCCTTCTTTGCAGGGAGTACCTAGTATTGAGTATAACAGTTGATCATAATTAGCAGAAATTAGGGAGCTGCTTTTTCTTCTAGCCTTCCTGGAGTGCCTGAGATCGATGGAAGCTGAGGTGAAGCTCAACACTCTCTCTCTCCTTCCTCTGCTATCTCCCTCATTACTCTAATCCGGCCCCTGAAGCTCTCGACCCTCGACCTGCTAACGAGCCGCTACCCTCGGCTTGCCCTCTGCCGTACCCCCTGCTGACATCACAGCGCAAGAGTTCCAGGGGGTGCCCAAGGTCACAGTTCAAATAGACACAAAACGTGCACGCAAGTAGATGCAGGATGTGAGGTGGGGAGGCTGGGGGGATTTGGGATCTTGAAAGAAGATTGCGAGTCTCGCTCAGCGTGGGGATGCTGATCCAATCTCCCACTATGTGGCTCTTGGGGGCCGCAGTGCCGGGACGCTGGGGTACACGCGGGGAGCAGGTGCAGGGGGGCGGCATCACCACTGCTGTTATAGCTGTGAATGGGGCTCAGGAGGCTCAGCAACACTCATCCTCACCGAGGGGGCTTCAGGCCCACCGCACGACACATGAAAACAGCGCTGTGAGGCCACGCTCATCTATTGCATCAGATTTGGTGTGCACATTTGCGTCACTGCTTCATAAAGATGCAAGAGTATCTCATTTTGGTCTCTGGCTTTCCCAAAATAGCTAGTTCTGTTCCAAAACCATGTGTGCTATATATAGTTTCGAGGCAATAACTATGCTAAAAGGTAGGTAGCATAACTATACTGCTTTCTATGACGCAAAATTTGTACTTTTGCGAAGACAATCCCAGAATGCACTGCAACAGGGTCAGTAAAAAGTTTCCTGACAAAACAAAGTTCAAGGTTTCCCATAGCAACACAATAATGCCAAACATTTTTAATTCCAAATCAGTTACTCATGATGAGGCTCTTTTCCAGTTAGGATCCTGTCTTAGTATGTATATAGGCAGTAGACTTCAAGACTTTTGGAACAGAGTCCTCATATCACGTTAAATCATTACACTGAAATGGGAAACTATGTTTCTGTTGTTTAAATGATCATATCTGAGCTGGTGTTCAGGATAAATCTAAACACCACAGAGGGGAGAGTGGGGACGTTGCCTGCTGCCTGCATGCGCGATACCGTGTTACTATGGCACATAATCCCATGTTTGTGTGAGCGATGCACGGTGGCTCCCAGGAGCTCACTGAAAGACAATCCAGATGAAGGGGCCACACTCAGGTTTCACCTCCATGAGCCAGCCCTGTTTGTGTTCCCGCAAAAGGCCACTGTGATTAGCAGACTTCAGAGAACCGGTGTTCACACGTTAATTATTACCTATTGGGGATACCAGACGACTCATCTAAATATTATGTTTTCGTTAATCACTTTTGTAGTAAAGCTGGAAGCCATTTATTCATATATTTTGCGTAAATGGGTGAATTTCACAAAACCTGTTTAGAACATGCATCATATTTAAAAAAAAAGTAAACATTTTATAACATATATATATATATATATATATATATATATATATATATATATATATATATACACACACATACATATACATACATATACACACTATATTGTATAAATGTGTATATGCAGTTGTGCAAAAAATAGCCAATAAGACATAGTACTTGTATTCAAAATGCAATATATGAAACTAAGTTTTAGTATCATATACACATTCATTTTTTAGTCTTTGTTTTTTAATATGACCTGGCTGAAATAAGTGTGACATTCAACCACAAACCCTTCATGTGAACAAGTTGGTTCTGTTTGCACTCTCAATAGCTTTGAAGTGACGTCCCCATTTCGTACACATGTCCCTGCCACCTGCGGACATTCCATGAGGTCAGCACGTACTACAGCAATGCAGCCGCCCTGTGACTCAGAGGCTTAAGGCTGTTTTACCCCTGAGGGCTATCAAGACCGGCTAATGTCACACAACACAGTGGCTACATCTGTCTCTGTCCAGCCCCCATCTCAGGGCACAGAGGGTGCTGATGGGAAAGGTGAGGAGCATCTGAATGGTGTGGCTGAGGGTCTCCCTGTGGAGAAGATGATTCGGCACAGGGGAGCACTTTTCCCATAATCAGGGGTAAATTACCTGAGAGCGGGGTCAGGTTACACATTGATTTCAGAGACAAACAAAGCCCCGGGACTGCCCGTAAACACTCGCCCACCGCGCTAATGAGAGGACTGACCATGCAGTCCAGTCATGATTGCAAAGCTTCAGTGCTTCATGTTACAGTGCAGCGATATTGTGTGATTGCAAAGTCATTCTGTTCTCATGGTTATGCGCTATTCAGAATGAGGATGCCTTTTAAATTCTAAATCAATTTGAATTAAGGATGCAGAATTCCCATTCAGTTTTGCAGTTTTTCTTAGTCGTGTTGGTGAATTTCTCAGATCACTATTGAAATTCTCAACTTGTGCATCTTAAAAAAAGCAATTTCTAATTATTTTGAAGTGCAAATACTTTAGTACATTCAGGCAATTGATTATGTCATGTTGATCAAAATATTTTATAATGGTTCCCTATTGAACACCCCTCAAAATATCTAGGTGTTAGTTCCTTGCATAAGTCATTAAATTCCAAATAGTTGTCATTACTGTCAAGCATATTTATTGTCAAGCATTTGTTGTGGAGGTAAAACAATGGAAGAGGTAGACATGATGGTAGACCATGTTCTCAAACATGACCTTATGGTAGAGGCGGGTTGAAAGGTGCAGCTGAATGTCGGGAGAGCAACCGTGGCCTCAATGATTCAAACGTTTGTAGACAGAATCAGACAATACTCACTAAAAAGTTTTTAGCAGCTGAAAACGCTAGGCACATTGCTTAAAAGGAGCGATTAAGAGCGTTTTGGCAGTTTTTTCAGTTGAGACTCTTTGCTTGTTATGATACGGAATGTCCGTGGAAGTGATATTAGTATCTCATTTCACAGATAGTTTGTTTCTGTATTGTTTCTTTATAAAAGTGTAAGGTATTTGCTCTGGCTCTTGTTTTAAATTATTTTGTTCCGTTATAATGCGGCTTGATTTCATCTGTTGACGTACAAGCAGAATGTGGCGGTTAGTCAGTGTTTATTTGTCCCGCCCCTCCTCCACTGCGATTGGACTGCTGGGTGAAAAATGACGGCCGAACGTTCAGCGCTGAGCGTGAAATACTCGCTCAGCGCCTCGTTACGCTCAAGGCGTTCTAAAAATGCAGCACTCCCATTGAAAACATTTGAATATGCCAGCTAGCGGCATGAAAAAATGGTTTGGTGGACACTGGGCGTACTACTGTATGTAATGCTATATTACAGTAGTCAGTATTTTATAGTACAGTATTTTACAGTCATTAAGACAAATTAACACACAAACACACACTTACATGTGTATATATACTCTGTGTGCGTGCGTGCGTGCGTGCGTGCTTTTGTGACATATGAGGACAAAAAAGTGTATAATGACATGGATATGCCATTGGTATTACAAGGAGAGGGTGACTTATGAGGACATTGGCCATGTCCCCACTTTTCAAAATGCTTATAAATCATATAATTCATATAACAGATATAATTCAAATAAATTGAAATAAAGACTTAACTGTGATTTTAACTAGAAAAGCATGTATAGTTCATCTATGTTAATTCTGAATATTACCTTGACAAATCCGTTTGAAAAAAGAAGTTTAGAAATGTTTTTTTTTAATTGAAAATGTATAGCAACCTGAGACAGAATGAGATCAGAAAGATCTAGGAGGAGTTACATTGGATACATTTTGGTTTCGGGTAAGGGATTTAAAAAAATACAAATAAATAGGCAAATAGACGTCAAGAGAGTCACAACATACATAACACAGCCATCAAACTGCACTTAAGTAACCCATAGACTGTTCCACTCGCTGAGCCCACAATACCCAAACGGGCTTTCTGGGGTGCACAGAATATTTGCTAATCCTCAAGAACAGATGTCTTATTTTTGCCCTGAAATCCCTGGCTGGCTGGCGAGGGGAGTGAGCCCTCCAACAGATAAGCCTAGATTGGGGCCTTGCAGTGGGAAAGGTCAGAATCGGAGAGGAGCTGGATCCGGCAGGCCCGAGGGGAGGTAAGCGATCTGGGGGCCATACAGGAGATGGAACGGGTGAGAGAAAAAGAGCGTCACTGTCCTGTGCCACTTTCCTACCGGCCGTGAGATCTCCATACGGGGGACGAGTGCTTCGACATTTCCTTAGATCCTCTGCCAAGAGCGGAGCATCTGGCATGGTGTCAGGGACTGGCATTAGCGCGCATTAGCAGTGGGGGAGACCCAGCCCTCTCCAGATTTGTCCCCTCCAGCAGGGGCATCACCAGGCAGGAGCTGCTCCAACCGCTAGACGAGGTGGGGAACTGCGGTGGAGGTTTGGGCTTCAAATCAATACACTTGCTTTCATTGAAGCAATTAATTCACACAGGCGCCATATAATGAGAAAAAACGCGTAGAGGCTCAGAGACTAAAATTAAGTGTGTAATGCATCCTATTAATTATTTCATGTTAAAATGTGGGACGCACATGCATATTGTTCAATTAGAGACATTGTAGTTCTCGGTGGACAATAACACCTTTCCTAATATTAGCCAGAGAGGGGAAAAAACAGCACCATGTGTTAGGTGCCTCCATTATGTCTGCGTACACGTCTATCCGGGGGCGGGTGTGACAGACAGAGAAATGGGGAAGATCCGTTGGGAATACTCAGAAAAAATCCACAAGCAGCACTTGGTGAAAGTGATACTGCAGTCGTACCTACAGCAGAGTCCACAGGAGCATCTGTCCATCCTGAGATGTCCCAACAGAGCAGCAGATACCTCTCACGGTGCCGTTTAGGGGTGGGAATACTTAGGCACCACAAGATTTGATTTGCTTTTGACTCTCTCAGAGAAAAATTTACAACAAAGTTACTTGTCACTTGAGCAGCACCCATAATGGGACATCTTTGTACCTTATTTACCCCTTAAAGAATCTTAAATACAAACCTTTAGCATCAGAATCAGAATGAGCTTCATTGCCAAGTTTATAAAGGAATTTGTCTTGGTGACAGGAGCTTCTAGTGCAGAAGAAAGCAAAGACATAAGATAGATTTAGGTACTGTCCCACGCTGTTCTGTTGGACCCCAGAAAGGTGAATCTTTTTCAAAAATCTTCTGACGTTGCACGATAGTAAGCAGATAAAAGTTTATGAGCAACCTTAAACATTCACTACAAAAAAGAAAAAACTTTAATTCATTGAATTTAACAAGTGGCCAATAAGATAGAATTATTCAAGATGCAATAAGTGAAAACAAGTTTAATATCCTTTATAATTTTAATATTAATTATATTATAATATAATATTTATATTTATATTTTTTATGTTTTTTTTAAATATATATTTTAAGTTAAAAATACTTACTCATTAGCTGCATTTCCACTATCTCTCAAATTACGCAAATTGAAGTTGCAATTTGAAAATATGCCCAATGGAAACACGTTAATTTAGCAAAACTCACATGAAGTGGTTTTTCAGGCAATTTGAAAAAGGAATATTTAGTGAAACTGCAATGGAATCAGCTTTTTGCGCATTTACAGGTCATCTGGTGAAAGTCCATCATTCTTTAAAGAAGGTGTGGTATGTTTGGACAGAAGACGAGACCATTCTTTTTTAACCCTCCTATTATCTTTGGGGTCAAATTGGCATATTTAAAAAAAAAATATATATATATATATATATATATATATATATATATATATATATATATATATATATATATATATATATTTGATATTCAATATAATATTCAAACAACATCTCTTTGTTTTAGGACTCTAACCTAACCTAACCACTCCTATAGTATTGTGAGAACCACTAGTAGTTCCCATTATTCTGGTCCCACTCCCCACTTGAATGACAGGGTAGACATATCGGTGCTAATGTTATCAAAATTGTTCCCGGGCCCAGTAGATATGCCATCAGCCATAAATGACCTGAGATTTAAACCTTGGTTAAAAAAAAGAAGAAAAAAAAGAACACATTCTGGAGGTTTAAATAGCTGGGTTCAAACGAACCCCAGTGTGTACTTTTTTCCACCAGATTTGAGGATAAAGGGGGGTTAAACTCATAAAAGGCAAAATAATTATGGGAATACTGGATTCTAAACAACAAGGCAATGTGACAATCTATCAAGAACATCCAGAAACACCTCATACGTGGTCGTTCCCAAGCATAAAGGGCTTTCCTTGCCATTGATTCTTTGGATAACACACCTACGTCTCTTTCCATTAAAAATAATGCAGTGCTTTGGCTGCGATCCGCTGCCATGATTTTTTAGAATTACTTAACACAAGAAGAAAAAAATATGTTTTAGTCGCATAACATCAGTTAATGGAAATGCTGTCATTTTGCAATAGTTTTTTATTGACATTAAGAAAATATTGCAAAAGTTTCATGCAAATCTGTAATGGAAACCCGCCTATATTGAGGATAGGTTTTTGCAGCATTGTCAATTAGCATCTTGTTTTTTGTAGTCATGCATGATCGTGATCAACTTTTAAGTGAAGCCTTTGTAGATACCCTGATGTGGTACATTAGCCATTTATTATTAAAGGTGAAGGGTTTTAATTTTTTTATGCTACTAGTGGCACAATATGGAATTGCAGTCTTTTTAAACAACCGGATAAATGGCCGGTTGCATTATATACCCAGTGCAATAACGGTAGGCACGGTAGGCACAACACAAGTGTTTTTTTGCAAGTTTCAGCCTGACGCAGTTATCGTTTTCACATCCAGCGCCACGTTGTTCAAATAACAAATGCCCATCTGTTCGCCCATGGGCGTGCTGGTCTGAAAACAAGGTGTGTTCAGGCGCAATGTTGGTGTTGCTATGTTTAGGCAAGTGAAAAACGATTGATCAACAAAATTCAATAGCGCAATATTTTTTGTGTTATTTAAAGGGCGCGTAAGTAATATGCGCTTATACGTGCGTACACTGCCTATTACACACACAGGGACACGCGGCAGCACACAAACATCTTTAAATATTAAAAATAAAAGGATTCCTCTCTGGAGAAGTGTTCAGTCTTTCTGCTCGCAAATTCTGCCATGTAAATAGAGAAACCACCATTGTGTGAGCACAACTGGCTTTTAAAGGGAATGGAAGATAAGACTCTGATTGGTTTATTCAACGTTAAACCCAAAACACACCCATGACTCTATTAAGAGACCATGAGCCTGGTGAGCCGACCGTTTTTTCATTGTTAAACTAGCAAAAGTGGATTCCGAAATGCGCCAAATGCACCTGCATAGTTAAAATAGGGGCCTATGCCTCAAATAACAGTGATAGGGTAGCAATGGAAGAGTAACAATGGAAGGGTAAGCTTGTAATTTTCTCATAATAAAGTTATCAATATTACATTTTAATTAATTAAAGAAATAGAAACACTTCCTGAAAAAACTTCCAGAGAAGGAAGAAAATCATATGAGTTTGTAATGAAATGAGGGTGAATAAATGATGACAGAAATTTCATTTTTAGGTGAACTATTCCTTTAACTCGGTCACTAGACTCTTTTTATGAATCTTTTTTTTTTCTTTTATATGAAACAGGATCAAAGTACCCTACTTTAACAGGCATATAAACAGAGTTTGGGCTGGCCCAGAAAACATCCCAGCTAAAGTAAGAGCGCTCCAGTCAATAAGATACACAGACTGATCCGTTTCCAAGGAGCCAAGGGGAAAGAGTCACCATGGATACGCAGGTTGACTTAATGGAAAACCTGTTAATGTGTAACATTATCCACTCAGCTATCGAGCTATTGTACATCAGCTCATGTAAATGCTGCGCAAGCTCAGCCAAAGGCCCAGCTTCCTTCAAATGTCGAACGCATTCTTAAAATCACGTTCCGAGGGAGATTTCGCTTCCCCTATTATCTTGTTAAACAACTCAAAGCAATTTCATGCACTTCGCACAATGGCAACTGTTGTGCTTTATGCCAAATGCACATATGAATTCAGATGGGTCACAAAAGCCTTTGGGGGAATGAGATGGACCCGGTGCTTGACCCTTGAGTCAAGCACCTCTCTCTGTTTGTCTTTTCTCCTCCCTTTTGGTCTACAACAATAAAGTCCAGCTTGACGCAGGAGTGTGACCACATGCTTTGACAAGAGCACCAAGAGCACATTATGTGTCCGGAGTGGAGCGCCGAGGGCTTCCCGGGCTTTGATTGACCTGCCTAGACTAATCTTTCAAAAGAGGGTTTAAGGACACAAGGAGTCTATTCCAGTTCGACTCGACGACTACATTGGACCCAAGTAGACTGTAGTACAGGTGCTACTATTGTTGCCGGCCGTCTCCCCGCACGTTTGGTCTGTGGCCTGGCCCGACCGCTTGCTCTCTGACCACAGGGTTTAATCTGTCAGCTGGGCGGCCGCACCTCATGTGTCAATGCACATCACATGGCTTGTCAGAAAAACACGCCGATGCTGCGTATGGCATTCAGAGCTCACCTTGAATAAAATCACATCAGGGATTGAGGGTCTGAGGGTTTTTTTTCATACTGTTCACCTTTTGTGCTGAGTGTCAGCTGGGACACACCCTCCATTGTGCCACCTCCCTGGGAAACACCAGGCCGGGATCCGCTGGGCTGCTGTAACAGGTGAGCACCCCTGTAATCCAGCGTGCCCGCTCTCATCCCCCGAGCCGATGATTCGGCAACGCAGCCGATAAAATAACAGAGATAATCCACCTATGGAAAACATGCGTCTGTGTGCGTGTGAGAGCATGTGCATGCGATGCAGGGGGTGGGGTGGACATTTCCACAAGGGCCAAACAAACTGTCATGCTTTATTAACAACTGTAAGAGTTTGTGAAGGTTTAAATATAGCAGGTGATCATGAACAGTGGCACGGAAGCTCATGTAGCACACGACAACTGCGCTGCTGTTTATCATAACCTATAGGTAATGAAGGGCCCTAATAAGTGATCCTTTATAACATCTATGGGAGAGAGAAAGTTCTGAAATAAGACAATCTGATTCATCAAACACTGAAAAAACAAACAAACAAACACTGTAAAAAAGAGCAAATATTGCTAATTTAAATAATCAGATTTTACTAAAAACTTGGATATATATATATATATATATATATATATATATATATATATATATATATATATTACATAAGAAATTGCGTAATTAGCAATTTTTAAGAAGCATTGTGATTTTTCATTATAAAGAATATAAGTTTGATATATAGCGAATATATATATATGAAACAGGGAAAATGTGTTTTCAAGCTAATTTTAGCTTCTAGTGTGGTAAAACATTTTAATATCTTATGCATTGTACTTTAGGTACATTTATCTTTTTGTATGATTGTTTAGAGATTTACTTAAATCTAATTGCATTTTGAAGATTATTTTGCAGTATGTAAAGTGTGGCTGCTGTTTTAGGTGTATGAATGTCTGCATTGATGACAGAATTCCTTTGAGAGGAATGGTCCTTCTGGATCTTGACACAGACAAGGTCAATAAGTGATTGTAATTTAATGCCAAACATGTAATGTTTAAATCTTCTAGCTATGCTTTTGAAACGGTTTATTTTCATGGTTAGTGAATGTCTTCCACTGTAAGACGCCACAATGAGTCTCATCTTTGTGTATTAATTTTTCTCCTCACGGCACTAAATAAGCATGTCCTCTCTCCTCCAGGCTCCCTCAAGGCATATTCTTTAATTATGTTAATTAATTCATGTTCTGCCCAAAGTACATGCAGTCCTCACTCACAATTACCCGCAAAAAGCCAGCATTTCAATCTTTAAAGGGCTACAGCTCCGAAACTCTTGTGAAGAAGTTATAGGGCCAAAAGATTCACTGAGATGGGGGAAGGGCTTGATAGTATAAAGTTGTGAGGCCTGGACAATCCCCTCCCTAATTCCCAGTGAGTAATGCACCTTCTGAGCACTGCTGTTACATCAGCTCTTATTCAGTGGTGTAACTGAAAATTCCAGGGATTAGCTGGTGTTAATACAGCATTATGACTAGGCCCTCATCGGACAAAAACACTTTCCAGCAATTTCCCCCACACCATTATCTAGTCCTAAACTCATATCCCGTATCCAATCCAGTTTTAAATATAGTGTATATACTTTTTATCATGTTCAGCATTTGTGTGCGGTGCACAGTGGGCAAAGAAGGATTTCTAAAATTGAACTTTCAGCTTAATTGTGAGGCTAGATTATATTAGCGATAATGTGCAGTGCTGCATTCTCTGCAGACCGGGATTAACAGAGATTACACATTCACATTTTCACAAAGGCAGCGTCTGAATGCTCAGCGCTCATTTAGCTGACATAGGCAGTTTATAGTAATGCTTATGAAAGAAGAAATCATTTTGTTGGTCCTCGGGAGAGTCTCAGACTGGGTTTTTGACTGAGTCCCCCACTATTAAATCTCCTCCTTGCATCCCTCCCCCAGGTTTCTGAGAAGCAGAGAATGAAGAGTTCTGACGCATTTGGAAGGACACCTGTCTCCCGTGCAGCACAGCGAAGCGCTAGGCAGGCCGCTGGCCTGTCTTGGCAGTGAACGCTAGTGAGAGGAGCACAGATAATTACAAACTCCAGGGAGGCCATAGGACCAACCTGTTCCTCCAGTCTGATCCAGCAGGTCCTTGCGGCCAACACCACCTCTTTCAAGACCCCCTCTGACCCCCCTACCATCAGGCACACCACATAATGATATGGTCATCACACAAAGGAGATGGTGCCCCTCGGCTCTCTCAACAATCGTACCTTATAATCCAGACCGTGGAGTTTATTCATGACTTTTTTGTGCAGCCTGGACTTTGTTGACACACCTAAAACATCATATTTGTAGATCTGATGCATATACTTGAGAAATCATTTAATTATGATAAAAAGGCTCTGTTCCAAAACCTAGTGAGCTACCTTGCTGTCTTCTCAGTAAGCATTCTGATTGAAATAGAGCTGTTTGTATAACTCATGTAAATAATTATATCGGCTTGACTGAAAACCGATAGATTTTGGTGTTCGCTGACAGCACTCTATTTAGCATACAAATACACTGCCATTTAAAACCTGGGATCAGTCAGATTATGCTCACAAAGGCTACATTATTTTAACCCAAATTACATAAAAACAGTAATATTGTGAAATATTATAAAATTTAAAATGACTGTTTTCTATTTTAATATATTTTGAAATGTAATTTTTTCCTGTAATGCAAAAAGTTGAATCTTCAGCATCATTCAGTCTTCAGTGTCACATGATCCTTCAGAAATCATTCTAATATGCTGATTTGCTGCTCAAGACATATTTATTATTATTATCAAAACAGTAGTTTTTATTGATATATTAAAACATTTTCAGGAATCTTTGATGAATAGAAACTTCAAAAGAAATCAATATATATATCTCCAATTGAAAATTTTCTAGTGACTGATCACATCTACATTTTTCAGTTGGCCTAATTGAAATTTTGTGAATTGATGCAATTTAAATCACAGAAATTAAATTCGGCCAGCTGAAAAATTTAGATGTGATCAGTCACTAGAAAATGTTCAATTGGAGACCTGAATTTTTTTTACAGTGTAGGAATACGACATCTATTATAAGCTCCTTCAGTACTATCAGCAGCTATTGCGTTTCTCCGGAGCTCATTTAGCCTCCTCCATCCCCAGCTCCTCCTCTCGTCCAGTCAGGATTTGGTATTCTGATTCCCTTTGAATCAGACTAAATTCACAAATTGTTTTGTAATATAAATACTGCTCTCCCTGCTCTTATCCATGCAACCCATGCTAGGGAGTTCTTCTCTAGAACAGAACCACACTGCCAATCCAAACTGTATGCTAATTGTCAGTCATCTTTGAATGAATGAATGAATGAATGAATGAATGAATGAATGAATGAATGAATGAATGAATGAATTAATGAATGAATGAATGAATGAATGAATGAATGAATGAATGAATGAATGAATGAATGAATGAATGAATGAATGAATGAGGCATTTATATAGTGCTTTGATATGTACTACTTTACACCCTATCGCACTTTACACTCAGGTCAGGGATCTCTCATCAACCACCACCAGTGTGCAGCATCCACTTGGATGATATGACGACAGCCACAGTACAATGGCGCCAGTGCGTTCGCCACACACCGGTGCAGGAGAGAGGGTGATAGAGCCAATTCAGTGGATGTGGATTATTGAGGCCATGATTGGTAAGGGCCAGTCGAGGGGATTTGGCCAGGACACTTTGACAACAGTGGTCCTGACAGAAGAGCATTTATTTGAAAAAAAAATGTTTTGCAACAATGTAAAGATTTAACTCAGCGTTTGACCTATTTAATGCACCCTTTTAATGCATCCTTTATTTAATAATAAATACACTCACCTAAAGGATTAATAGGAACATTATACTAATACTGTGTTTGACCCCCTTTCACTGAACTGTGAAAGAACTGCCTCAGAACTGCCTTAATTCTACATGGCATTGATTCAACAAGCTGCTGAAAGCATTCTTTAGAAATCTTGGCCCATATTGATAGGATAGCATCTTGCAGTTGATGGAGATTTGTGGGATGCTCATCCAGGGCACAAAGTTCCCGTTCCACCACATCCCAAAGATGCTCTATTGGGTTGAGATCTGTGGTGACTGTGGGGGCCATTTTAGTACAGCGAACTCAGTCATGTTCAAGAAACCAATTTGAAATTATTTGAGTTTTTGACATGGTGCATTATCCTGCTGGAAGTAGCCATCAGAGGATGGGTACATGGTGGTCATAAAGGAATGGACATGGTCAGAAACAATGCTCAGGTAGGCTGTGGCATTTAAACGATGCCCAATTGACACTAATAGGCCTAAAGTGTGCCAAGAAAACATCCCCCACACCATTACACCACCACCACCAGCAGCCTGCACAGTGGTAACAAGGCATGATGGATCCATGTTCTCATTCTGTTTATGCCAAATTCTGACTCTACCATCTGAATGTCTCAACAGAAATCAAGACGCATCAGACCAGGCAACATTTTTCCAGGCTTCAAATGTCCAATTTTGGTGAGCTTGTGCAAATTATAGCCTCTTTTTCCTATTTGTAGTGGAGATGAGTGGTACCCGGTGGGGTCTTCTGCTGTTGTAGCCCATCCGCCTCAAGGTTGTGCGTGTTGTGGCTTCACAAATGCTTTTCTGCATACCACGGTTGTAATGAGTGGTTATTTCAGTCAAAGTTGCTCGTCTATCAACTTAAATCAGTCAGCCCATTCTCCTCTGACCTCTAGCATCATCAAGGCATTTTCGCCCACAGGACTGCCGCATACTGGATGTTTTTCCCCTTTCACAACATTCTTTGTAAACCCTAGAAATGGTTGTTCGTGAAAATCCCAGTAACTGAAGAGATTGTGAAATACACAAATGTCATGCTCAAAATTGCTTAAATCACCTTTCTTTCCCATTCTGACATTCAGTTTGGAGTTCAGGAGATTGTCTTGACCAGGACCACATCTGATTGGTTGATTCGATAATTACATTAATGACAAATTGAACAGGTGTTCCTAATAATCGTTTAGGTGAGTCTAAATCATACAGACCCGAAACTTTTAAACGCTAATGTAAACAGCACACAATATATTGGGAAAAAATAGTTCTTGTAAGTAAAAAAGGGCCAGTTATTTTACTAATAAATTATTTGTATTTATTTGTTTTTTTAGAGGATTGTGTGTTATAGTCAATTGTTTATATTTGTTGTATTAGTAAGCTTTCTAGCATATACATTAGTAAACTTCTATTCAATAAATTCTATTGTGGGTAGATTTTCTAGTCTACTGTATTAGTCAACTTTAGTCTATTCCATTATTGACTCCTTGTATAAAAGGAGTATCCAACATCATTTAAAAAGGAGAGTTAGACCATAATGCATGATGTGCTGCTAGTCTGGAACAAGAAACCACTGACAGGATAGTTTATTGCTCTGTCTAATTTGTTTGTTGGGACTCTAAGATCTGAGTTTGTAAGACAACACTGCTCAATATAAGATAACCTTTGATAGCGATTTTTAGTTTGAGACATCACTGTTTTAACCGGACAAAGCTGCAAGTTTTTCAACCCATCTAAACTAGAATAGAAAAGTAATTTTAGATAGATATTTTCTCACCAAAATTTTTACAATGCACAATAAAATTGCTCTGCAAAGGATACATGATGCCACATAATTTGGCTGCTTAATAAAAGATTCTGCTTACATCTTGAAGAGCGCACTTAAAATGCTACACTCACTAGGTTCAGGAACAGAGTAATTGTGTCTAATTCATTACAGAGTAGGGCAGTCGTTATTCAATGTATGTCAGCAAACACAATAAAATATAAAATGAAGCAAATGTTGACCAGGTTAATGTTTGCACGTCATAAATGTACGTCATAAAATTCACTGAGGCTCCAAGATAAAATAATTCTAAAGTGCTTAATGATTGATTTGTGATATTCTTTCAGTGTCTGGTGGGTGTTCAACTTCTGATGTGTGAACATACCGCTGAGGATCTCTTTAAGGCTTTTGAACCAAGTCTCACAGTGGTCCACGCTCAGGTTGTTGAGGTGGATGGGATGGTCCTTGAGTTTGAGCCCTTTCTTCTTGCACTGGAAGAGTGTGATGCCCAGCAGAGTCCCGCCCGTCTGCTGTCCCACGGAGCGTCGCCGCTTTACCTTCACAGCAAACACATCCTTTAGCTCTATATACTCCTCCTGATTCTTCACATCACGGTCAGCTAAAGCAAACACACAAGAGATATTAAAGGCAGGGTAGGCAATTTGTTCACCAATTTTTTTTTTAATGCTGGTTGAAAATCTCTTTACATCCTGAGAGCAATCATTAAGCTAAGTGGTTTAAATGTATATATATATATATATATATATATATATATATATATATATATATATATATATATATATATATATATATATATATATATATATATATATATATGGAAGACATAGGACCATAAGATTTGACTTGAATGTATGTGTTTTAAAGGCAACGCTATTAATGCTGAATCTGCAGCAGTCAGGTGGTACAGGTCAGTACTCTTTATTGTTTATGTTCATTATTATTCTATTGTCGTGTGCTTTGAGACATGAGGTAGTTTAACAACATCTCGTCTCGTGAAGCTTTGTGTTTGTTTGCCGAAAAATGACCCACTCTACCTTTAATGTCAATATACGTTTTTTATAATTTCACCCTAATTGACACTTAAAGGTAGAGCAGTAATACATGTCCTGTTTAATTGAAAGATTGTTAGATGTAAATTCCAGTGTGAACTGAGGTTAATTGCTTTTCTGCAAACATTTAAGGGGATAGCCTAGTTCTCCCAAAATATGAAAATTATGTCATCATTTACCCACCCTTTAGTAAGCCTACAGAGCCCCACAAAAACGTTGAGGTCACTTGGAAAGAACTCAAAAGGTTTGCAAGCGAACGCAATGTTTCTGGTTAAATGTAAAACATTTGTGAGAGAACAGACTTATTATTAACAGATTAACAGAGCTTAAAAAACCTATTCCGGCGGTAGTAATTGCGTTGGGAATATTAGATTAGATTCGTCTGCTATGAGGTAAAAAAAAAACATAAATACTGTTCAGTTTCTCATAGAAATCAATTGTTTCATGTTTTAAGACATCAATGTATCGTCACGAGCCGCAGGGTTTAATATGGAGTCATATGTGTGTGTGTTTTTTACTCTCATAGCTACTCATAGAAAAACACACCATTAACATGCATTATATGAGTGCAACAGTTGGAGTTAAAAATCTTTATTTTTGTTCTACTGAAGAAACAAACACAGGTTCATCTTGGATGCCCTGAGGGTAAGCAGATAAACCTCAAATCTTCATTTTTGAGTGACCTATCCCTTTAATGTGTCTTTGCTGAATAAAAGTATTAAAGGTGTCATGAAATGGCTTTTTTTAAAATGTTATACTGTTGTCTGAGGTCAACTAATTATGTTTGTGTGTTTTTTACATTCAAAAACATCATAACCAGTAAGTAATAGGATATTTTCTACACTGGTTTTGAGGCTGTCTCCTGAACACTGGGTTTTGGTGGGCATGACACACTGGAGACTTGGAAGTAAACGCCCACGGCTAGGATTGGATAAGATTTGCATATTTAATGAGCTTAACTTCCCTTGTCAGTTCACATGAGGGAGAGGAAAGATTGAGGGAAAAGCGGCAACCAGAATGATTATCTCGATCACAGGGCTCGTAAATGTCTTTATCAAACAAACACAATGATTTATTTCTCATTCATCCGTGATTGATTGGACTATTATTTTTATATTACACATAGCCTGCACGATCGGTCGATATGTGCGCGAACCGCGTACACACACGTGCGCACATACGCGTCACCCTTCACATGTTAAGTCGAGAGAGACAACAACACAGATCAAGAATGGAATACTATGAGATTCATCGGCCTGCTGGGCTTTGCGAGCCCTGGCCCATACGTGTCTGAGTGCAGCGTGGTAAATGTGTTCTATTAGACACGTACACATAAGCAAAACGATCTATAACAATGCAGTACTATTACATATAAAAACACGTTTTACTCACATCGGTGTGTTGCACCATTCCTGTCGGATCCAAATCCAGCATCGACCGATGATAGATTTGTTTAAAAGTGACAAATGTCTTCACCACGTGAGCTGGAAGTTCATTAAATATAAAGTTCAACCACTCATTCCTAATATTAGGATCCGAAGGAAGCTTAAGCAGCGACTGTGTTCTTCCACAACCAGGAATAGCGCAATATCTTAATCTTCCTCTGCATGTTTATTGTTGTTGGCTAGCTAGCACGAGCCGATCACCTCCATGAGTCAGAGGGCGGGGCTCCTGGATTAGACACGTTGTAGATTCTGTAGAGGTGTGTGTTTCGTAGCGCTATGATGTAAGTATGAAGCACAAGATTGTTTGCTGGCCCTGGAGTCTATAAAAGCTTTTCTTTGACTAACAAGGAAGTTTTTAGCTCTGAAACCTAGAGGATATTCTTATATTACCATGACCTTTTATATATCAAAAGCTCAAGGGAAAGTTGATTTCTCAATTCATCACCCCTTTAATTCCTTCAACAACAACATCTAATGACCCCAAACTTTTGAAATGTTTTCCCCCATACAATAATAACATAAAATAATATAAAAATACAAAAATACCCTTTGATATTCATTGTATGGACAACAATATGTTTACAAATTCTTTTTGTGTTTTGTAGAAGAAAGAATCGCATGCACATTTTGAACAACATGATGATTAAATGAGAATTTTCAATGTTTAGGGGGAACTGTCTCTTTAATTCCTTCTATGAGAATCTTCTATGAGATTTAAAAACAAACTACGAAATGAAGTTTTAATGGGTGAGAATTCAGATTTTAACAGCACTGCACTTGATACCCCAGCGTTACGATGAGCTGTGAGTTTCCTGTTCGCCCCTGACCCCCCGCTGTAAATGATTACCCACAGGCAAACTCCAATTAAACCGCACTGAAATCTGTCGCCGAGCCTTAAGATGGACCAAGTTCTGTAGCTGCCTCTCTAAATGACAGTCTCTCCACTTGTGTGAAAGCTTTTCTTCATTAGGAGCACCCCAAGCCGCACCTCCACGTTTCAGAACATTAACTACCCTCTCACATTACTGCGCAAGACACCAGCCACCATCTGTTCCCACTCAGGCTTCTGCTCGAACCTCTCTATACCTCCACCACTCTATTTATTTAACTCCGGAGCTTCGTTTCATTGTGGTCACTCTACAAAACCCTGAGTCAATTGAATTAGTGGGAATGGGAGATAATCTCTCCCGGCAGAGCTTTGCTTGAGCCAGGGCAAATGACAAAGTGGCCCGTGTTAACGGCCGTGTACAGGAAGCTGCCTCCGAGTGAGTGAGCGAGGGAGGGTCCTGAATGGCATAGGGGGTGAACGGGACGAGGCCAAAAAGGGGGGCTTTCCCCTGCTACGTTACAGTAAGCCGGCACCCTGTCCGAATCAATCTTGGCACATCTGCCTGATGCCGACCGTAAACAGGATTAAAGAAGGACTTATCTGCTTGATGCTAATTGTGTTGCAGTTTTTGCACATGTCCACTCTTTATAATAAAGAGGCTCCAAACGCTGCTATACAACTGCCCTTTTCAGGCCTTGGTTGTCAGCATGTGCACAGCACTAGTCAGGTTGGTCTAGGCTCTGATGTTCTAAGGATTTGGCAATAGGACCTAATTAGTCCCCCCAATTAAGAGCAGGAAAATTGAGTTTAAATGAGCTGCCCGCTAAGTAGAAGCAATGAGATGTAGATTGAGATACTACACCTGGTACAGTACCAGTCGGACTAATGTTTCCTGCTGATCTACTCAAAAACAGGCCACACAATTGGAACTTTACTTTTTGCTAATACTGTGCTCTCTCTATTTTTGGGAGCCCATAAATTCTTGCTTACGCAAACTTTTTTTTATATCTCTATTGTATTTTAGCCACTTTACAGGTCCACACTTGCTAATCTATTTTTAAGGAAATAATGATGCAACTTTAACAACTGCATTAAAATTGGCAGCAAGATTAATCTCTTGACGTGGCTTTGCTGATGCAATTAGAAAGCTAACGCAAGTATCAGAAAGCTGATGTAAGTTAAAATTATGCTAGAAAGAAAAAAAAAAATAATAAAAAATAACAATAAACTACCTAGGTCATTTGCTCATGACTTTTTGTTCCCATTTCTTTTTGTGATGAGAACAGGAATTGTCATAAGGTTAAGCAATAAAAGCCACTGACTGTTTCATTCCATTAAAAATGTATTTAGTCATATTCCAATTATGTATGCATCATGTGAAGGAGGTTACTTGATTGCCCTAATCAAAATATGACTATAGTTATAAGATCACTGAATAAGACAGGTGTCAAATGCTTGTATTAATAGGAATGTTTCTATTTCAAATAAATGCTGTCTTTTCCCAATTAATCAAAGAATCAACGAAAATGTAGCAGTTTTCACAAAAAAAATGTAAAGCAGCATAACTGTTTTGAACATTGATAATAATAAGACATTTCTTGAGCAGAAAATCAGCATAAAAGATTAATTTCAGAAGGATCATGTGAAAAAAAAAGTTATTTTCACACACACACACACACACACACACACACACACACACACACACACACACACACACACACACACACACACACACACACACACACACACACACACACACACACACACACACACACACACACACACACACACACACACACGTATGCATACTGTAGATGGTAGCTCAAAAGTATATTCCTCAAAAGTTCACATCTTATGTTCCAGAGTAAATGCAAGTTTTGAACAATAAGAGAGTGTGTAAATGATGACAGAATTTTAACTTTTCGGTGAACCTTTAATCTATTAATTTAATTGGAAAATGTGGTGTATGTGATGTAATTTAGTGCATTACCTGTGGCATACACTCACAAGTTCAAACAGTATATAACCTAAATGATTGCATTTTGCAGCTGTTAAAAAGGCAAAGCACACCTTTAAGATGCATATACTATGTAGATTTCTTGTAAAAGCCGTCACACCTCTTTTGTGTGATCTAAAACGGATTTGAGAGTAATCCATACAAAAACTCAAAGCTGGGGTTAGAGAAGGGGGCTGAAGAAGATTTTTGCTGCTGGTGCCTCTGCTGCAGGGCACACAAGTTCACAAATAAGAAGGGCCATATGTTCAGGGTCATTGGTCTAAAGGGGCTGCAAAGGGCCAAATCAATATGACACGTCTGGTAACACGCGAGGTCATATAACACGGAATCCTCCTGAAGACTGACTATGGATCTGTCGTCTCCGGAGAGCTCATCGCTCTCATTGACAATTACATGCGTCTCGGTGTATAGACACCACTCACAGCCAACGCTGACACATACGTGCACATGCTATCATCACTGAACAAAATTTGTTTGCTAAAGTCAATATTGTCAGTTACAAATTGATATGATATACACTATATTTCCAAAAGCATTGGGAAACCCCTCCGAATCATTGAATTCAGGTGTTCCAAACACTTCCATGGTCACATGTATAAAATCAAGCACTACCGTGATCACTACCGTGATGGATGCAATAAATCCATTCATGAAATTTCCTGACTAATAAATATTCCATGGTCAATTGTTAGTGGTATTATAACAAAGTGCAAGCAATTGGGAACAAAAGAAACTAAGCCACGAAGTGGTAAGTCATGTAAAAATTACAGAGTGGGGTCAGCACATGCTGAGGCACACTTAGTGCGCAGAAGTTGCCGACTTTCTAGCAACAGATCTCCAAACTTTGTGTGGCCTTCAGATTAGCTACAGAACATTGCATGGAGAGCTTTATGGAATGGGTTTCCATGGCCGTGAAGCTGCATTCAAGCCTTACATCACCAAATGCAATGCAAAGTGTCGGATGCAACGGTGTAAAACATGCCGCCATACTTGCCTGACTACATTGTGCCAAGTGTAAAGTTTGGTGGAGGGTGGATTATGTTGTGGGGTTGTTTTTCAGGGGTTGGGCTTGCCCCTTAGTTCCAGTGAAAGGAGATGCTTAAGCATGATAAGTCAGTTTGGACAATTTCATGCTCCCAAATTTGTGGGAACAGTTTGGGGATGGCCCCTTCTTGTTCCAACATGACTGCGCTCCAATGCACAAAGCATGGTCCGTAAAGGCATGGATGAGCGAGTTCGGTGTGGAGAACTTGCACAGAGTCCTGACCTCAACCCAATAGAACACCTTTGGGATGAATTAGAACGGAGACTGCGAGCCAGACCTAGCTGTTATAGCTGCAAAGGGTGGGCCAACATATTAAACCCTAGGGATTAAGAATGGGATGTCATTAAAGTTCATGTCCACGTAAATTGTGCACTGTGTGTACAATAGCTCTTTATGTTAGAAGTTGCTGTTTTGAATGCTAGGAAATTTGTTAATTAGTTTGAAAATACCAATTCTGTTGAACCTCGCAAGGCGGATATCCAGAGAGCAGAAAACAAATCAGGGAACGACGAGTCTCTGGCCCCCAGCATGGCAAGTGTCATATTCTGGCGCACATGAGGCTGATTTCAGATGACAAGATGGGAACAGCCCTTCATTTGAGGCACAGTAAGACACGGGGAGATTAAATAAAACTGTGCACTCTTCTAGAAAACTTTATTGCTTCCAGATGGATACAAGCTTCCTCTCAGCAGCGCTCCGGCAAAGGCGAGACGCAGGGGGTCCCGACGTCATGTCATCATGCAACTAATGTATGGACAGAAAGAATCAGTTCTACACCAGGAATGATTTGAGCTGCTAGGCTTTGTTACAGTGAGATTTCAATATGCATGTTATCGGATGCATGTGCATTGATTTTATTAGAGGTGCTTGAAGCATCATCATCTTTAGCATTGCTCATATTTAAGATTAGTGATTTAAACTAAAACTGTAAACTGTCAAAATCACCCCATCATGTACTGTGTGTGATTCAGAAATAAATTAAACCTGCAGCCAGTTGAGGAGAAGTGATTAGATTAACAAATGTTGCAAGATAATAACGTGGCCAAGAAAATCTCATAGACTCACAATGAAGTACTGTAAAAAAAAACTGCACTGTAAAAATGTCAACAAGAGATTTTTTGGAGTAAAAATATCTAAAGATTTACTTATAGCACCACTGCATAAACTATTAAGATTTGTTAAAAACACCCTAGTATCAAGTTTTTTTTAGGTAAGCAGCACTCACATCAATATAGTTATTTCTCCATATACTAAATTTTATGAATGTCTTCTTTTAAATCTTCACCTGCATTCACAGGGTTTCATCTGGTAGAGGGTCTCTTTGTCTCATCTTCTCCCTACTCGTTGTTGATGCGTGCAGCGCTCTCGCAGATGAAACTAATACCGTGGTTTGAAAGGGGTCCAACTGCGGAAAGCCTGTGCCAGGTCAGCAAGCCACTCTTTGCCCCCATGTTGTGTGGGGCCATGTGGTTCCCAGCATGGCGTCCGAGAGCATATTTTCCACCTGTGCCTGTGGAAGCCTGTGTGCCCAGACCCACACACCAAAACCCAATATTTACATTTTTATATTGCCGTTTTCAAGCCCCTAGGATGCAAACAAAGGAGGTAGCGTCTGTTTGTTCCCTGTGTGCAATTAGACTGTGACACTGTATATCCCTATTGCAATACAGAGGGGTCACACACTTGAACTTTGACTGTGTTCGGTACACATGCCAGCTGATTGGCGTGCACAAGACAATCTGCTTGCTCAATTGCATTTTAAAAAGGATCTATAAAACGCAAAAACTGAATATTACTGTATAACTTTTGGTTTTGGCCAGCCTACATATAGTCTATGCATGCATATTTTCATAATTGTACACATCTCTTGCTCCTTGCATGTTTGTTAATTACTCTTTATATTTTTTGACAAAATTATGCCTTTTAGCTACCAATAAGAGTATAGCACGCACCACTAGAACTTTTATCATTTTATTTGTTTTGTCAGTGGAGTCCAGCGTTGTTTGTTGTTGTTTAAATTTAGTTTTGTTTAATTTTGTCTCGTTTATGGGATGCAGTGTTATTTGGTATCCAACAATCTAACAAAATTGTTTTGTTTTGTTTCGTTTCGTTTCGTTTTGTTTCGTTTCGTTTATGGGGTCCAGTGATGTTTGGATGCCAACATTCTTTGAAACATTCTCGTTTTGTTTTGTTTTGTTTTGTTTTGTTTTGTTTTGTTTTGTTTTGTTTTGTTTTGTTTTGTTTTGTTTTGTTTTGTTTTGTTTTGTTTTGTTTTGTTTTGTTTATGGGGTTCAGTGATGTTTGGACACCAACATTCTTTAAAATATTTTTGTTTTGTTTTGTTTGTTTTGTTTTGTTTTGTTTTGTTTTGTTTTGTTTTGTTTTGTTTTGTTTTGTTTTGTTTTGTTTTGTTTTGTTTTGTTTATGGGGTTCAGTGATGTTTGGACACCAACATTCTTTAAAATATTTTTGTTTCGTTTTGTTTTGTTTTGTTTTGTTTTGTTTTGTTTTGTTTTGTTTTGTTTTGTTTTGTTTTGTTTTGTTTTGTTTTGTTTTGTTTTGTTTTGTTTTGTTTCGTTTTGTTTAGTTTCGTTTCATTTCATTTCATTTCATTTCATTTATGGGGTCCAGTGATGTTTGGATGCCAACATTCTTTTAAACATTCTCGTTTTGTTTTGTTTTGTTTTGTTTTGTTTTGTTTTGTTTTGTTTTGTTTTGTTTTGTTTTGTTTTGTTTTGTTTTGTTTTGTTTTGTTTCTTTTCGTTTCGTTTCGTTTATGGGGTCCAGTGATGTTTGGATGACAACATTCTTTAAAATATTTTTGTTTTGTTTTGTTTTTTGTTTTTTGTTTTTTTGTTTATGGGGTCCAGTGATGTTTGGACTCAAACATTCTTTAAAATATTCTCATTTTGTTTTGTTTTGTTTTGTTTTGTTTTGTTTTGTTTTGTTTTGTTTTGTTTTGTTTTGTTTTGTTTTGTTTTGTTTTGTTTTGTTTTGTTTTGTTTTGTTTTGTTTTGTTTTGTTTGGTTTTGCCATTCTTTTATTTGAATAAACATTCTTGTTTTTAATTCAGGTGTATGGCAAGAGGCATTTAATTCAATGCAAAACTGTTCTTATGCCCATTCTTATGCTGCCGTACAGTTTTGATATTGTGTACTGCTTTTTCTGTGGGTCTGTTACCAGAGGCTCCTACTCCGAGTCTCAGGTGTTAGTAGAAGAGCTGAGCATGTCTCAGCATAATGACTCATTATTGATGCTAATGATGTTCTGCTCATTATTTTTAAACAGGCTCTAGAAATAAACAATTAACGTCACCTACTTTTCATTATGCTCCCAGCTAAAATAATTTGAGGATATGAAGGGGAGAAAATGTGATCTGTAAGACTGGATAGCTTAAATAAGTAACATAACTTCATTAATGTGGCTAAATTACTAAATTAACTAACATTACTTGTTGTATGTATAGAGTTGCAGAACACTTTTTTGTATGTCGATTGATGCTTATCGAAGAGTATACAGTTATTTAGCACTGATGTTGACTGATGTGACACTGCTCAACGCTTGTTTCTGCACTGCATTTTTCCATGCAGAGGACAGAGAATGTGTCTTGACTAAAAAATGTCCCCCTTCTGTCCCTCGGTACTGTGAAATGGGATCAGATAACCTCAGCGGTGCAATTAGCCTCAGAAATCTGAGGCTGAGCCAGTCAGTCCAGTTCCAGAGAGCTACACTGGGGCAGATGCTCCATGCTGACCGCAATGGTCAACCAAAGTCCTCAGAGTTCTGGGAAAAACAGGTCATTTTAAAAGATCTAATAGTACCACAGCTTGTGTATGGAAAACCATCTAGCATTTGCATGAATGACAAGCTCATTCAGTTCAGTTCAAGTGATCGATGATACAAAAGCTGAGAAGTCAATATGTTAGGATATGAACTGAAGCAAAATCCTTTTAAAACGCACAGAAGAAGAATGGCTTTGTGCATCTTTCATCTAATGTATTACTCCCTCTACTCAGAGATAAGTGAGGATATACTCTATAAAGTAATTCGATTATCTACTGTTGATTCTCTACAAGGTGAATAGGTTCATCTCCAAGCCATCATTTATGCAGTGGAGTTCAGTGCAAATATTTTAGATGCTTTTCAGCAACATGGATCGTTTTCCTAAGCTGTTGCCTTCTGTATCCAGGTTTACGATTTTGTGAAAAAATGAAAAATAAATTGCAATAAATTGCAATCTCTGTCCCACGAGCTTTGTTTGTATACGTTTACAGAGCCAGAGGTAATAGCAGCTAGCGTACACATGGCATGAACCCACCAGAGTGATCTTAATGAACTGCGTGGACTGGAGGAGTGAACTGCTCTGGCACCCACATCAAATCACGGTGGTTGTACGTTCAACAGACAAACTGAAGTAAAGCCAAGGCCAATGCTAAGCAAATTCAGGGTTCAAAAAGTCAAACCCACATCCCTTTGGCAAACAATTCCAGTCTCCTGTGCGCTTCTGTGATTGCGGCTGAATATGAGGCCAGTTTAGCGGGCTCAACTTTCATTTTTAAAAGGTGAGCTGACTGGCATGGTTACCCTGTAGGTGATGCCTTTTGAGCTGTATTTTAAAACATACGTTACATATATAGTGCTGACTTCTAAAAAAAGAAACTCTTTATATATTATTTACAGTATGTCCTGTTGTCAGCCCTGGCTAGAGCTGTCTTAAAGGGATAGTTCACACAAAAATGAAACTTCTGTCATCATTTACTCATCCTCGTGTCGCTCCAAAACCCATTTTGTTCCAATAAATGACGTGTCACAAATCTACTTAAGGACAAAACTAATGATGCCATATTTTAAATGAAGTGAAAATGAAGGGCAAGATTTTCAGTGAATAATTATTACATTTTCAGTTCTTCTTCAAACAAAGGCTTCAAAATACTTGGAATATATTGCAGCACATGAGTCATATGGACAACTTTTATATGTTTATTTTGAATAACTTTGAATAAAGGTTCCAAAAATAGGTTTTTGCAATGATACCAGCATAGAATAACCTTTTTGGCAGAACCTGATTTTGCCAAGTACATGTTCCTGGATTAACATTCCATCAGATTTGAGGGTCAAGTTTACAGTTTATGTCAAATTTAGGATTACAAGCAGGGTTAGGTGCATCTACATTAGTGTTATTCGCCTATCATTTCCCTCTGATTTTAGAGATAATGTATGGGTAGGGTTAGGTTTAGGGCTATGGAAGAGGTTAGGACTGAATCTTCAGACAGGAGTGTTGTTCCAGCATCAACAACATATGTTCGGGTCTAACTTGGCAAAATCAGGACATGGATCATTTTGGGTTTCTTAAAAAACCATTCAGTGATCATTTCACTGAAGAAACATGTTTTTTCTTAGAGTGAAGAACATAATGATAATCTTTTTCCACTATAAAGAATCGTTTGTGAAATTGAAAGGTTCTATGGATGTGAAAGGTTCTTCATGGAGCCATCATTGCAAATAAAGAACCTTTTTTTCACCTTTATCATGATAGGACAGAGGGGGACAGGATCAGGAAAGGTCCCTGAGCCAGGACTCCAACTTGGGTCGCCTAAAGCAAAACTAAATGTCGGTGTGCTGCCCACAAGGCTATCGCCACTGATAAAAACCTTTATTTTTAAGAATATATGGTGGTTTTTTGATCATTTTGGAGTTTGATATCTCCAGTCCTTATTCACTTTGATTATATGGAAAAGTCCAAATATTGTTCAAAAAATGTATTTTGTTTTCTAAGGAAGAAGAAAAAAGAAACACCAGAGTGAGTAAATGACAAATGAGGGTCAAATTGAATTAGATTTTTTTTTTATTTTTTTTTTAAAGAAGTATTATGCTCAGCAAGGTTGCATTTATTTGCTCAGTAAAACATATTATTGTGAAATATTATTACAATTTAAAATAAATAAATATATTGATATACTTTCAAGTGTAATTCATTCCTGTGACTGCAAAGCGTCATTTTCAGCATCATTACTCCAGTCTTCAGATCCTTCAGAAATCATTCTAATATGCTGATTTGCTACTCAACAATCATTTCTGATTTATAACATTTTTGTGGAAACTGAACCATTGTTTTTGTTTTGTAGGTCTAAAGCATATGACAACACAAATAAAATGCATAATCAGAAATTAAGCCGTGGGAGAAGTAAACAGAGGTATCAAATCAACACTGAAATCCAACACACGGTGTTGTCATAGAAACAAGCACTGAAATGCCACATTGCAATCATGTAATTTGATATTGTGTTTGTCTGCTGGTTAATGTCCTCCAATCTCTCTCAGTCGTCTGTATTGAGGGATCAGGGGCAATGTTCTGATCTGTTATCCCTCCGTGGAAAAAAAGCACATGAGCGTCATATAGAGAACCCCAGTATATCGGGATCTCGCTGTCATTTTTGGCATTTTCAAGGGAACATTTGGTAAAGGCCATAGGGGGTTATTAGATGAATGCTTTCTGTGTAATGAGAGCTCTGGCTTAATAACATTAGCTTGGATCACAGATGAAAAGTACTGTCTATAAAGCTTACACTGACTGAAAGTCTCTCTTGCACTCGGCAGCGCTCATGCTTTAAAGTGCCTGCACAAAACAACAGCCAGAGACAGGAAGTACATGCCTCAGCTTCAAACTGCTGGGCGTGTTTCAAAATAGTTTCATTTTCCCCATGTGGTTTTGTTTCCTGATCGATGAACCAGTGCAAACCAGGAGCCCGCTCTCTAGGAACAAATTTGGAGGGCTTATTTGAATGAATGCCTCAATGATGACAGCAAACAAAAAAATCACATGCATTTGTGCACTTAAAGGGTTAGTTCACCCAAAAATGAAATTGATGTCATTAATGATTTCAGCAGTTCGGTTCGCATCAAACTGCCAAACTGCTGAAATCACGTGACATTGGCGACCCGAATCTTTGATCGATTCACTGATTCATTAACCGTTTGATTCTTTTTGGAGGCACATGGAGGAGAAGACAATGCTGAATAAAATCGTAGTTTTTGATATTTTTGGACCAAAATGTATTTTTGATGCTTTAAGAGACTCTAATCAACCAACTGATGTCACAAATGGACTACTTTGATGATGTTTTTATTCCCTTTCTGGACATGGACAGTATAGTGGGCATTGACTGCACATGCTCTGAGACTAAAATATAAAATATCTTAAACTGTGTTCCGAAGATGAACGGGGGTCTTACGGATGTGGAACGACATTAGGTTGAGTCATTAATGACATCAATTTCATTTTTGGGTGAAACTAACCCTTTAATGCTTGATACCATAAATGACCCCTCTGATGAAGTTTATTTCTACATATATTTCTTGTAACTTAAAATGTCTTGATTAAATAATGGGTTCCCTAAAAGGTTAGTTCACCCCAAAATGAAAATTCTATCATTAATTACTCACCCTCATGTCTTCAGAATCTTCAGAAACACAAATGAAGATATTTTTTATGAAATATGAGAGCATCACATTTGATCTTCAGTGAGGGCCAATGAGGTTCATTCTTCTGTTACACAACATGTTTGATCTTCAGTGAGAACCAATGAGGTTCATTCTTCTGTTACACAATACGGTTTAGCTTCAGTGAGGACCAATGAGGTTCATTCTTCTGTTACACAGCACGTTTGATCTTCAGTGAGGACCAATGAGGTTCATTCTTCTGTTACACAATACGGTTTAGCTTCAGTGAGGACCAATGAGGTTCATTCTTCTGTTACACAGCACATTTGATCTTCAGTGAGGACCAATGAGGTTCATTCTAGTGTTACACAGCACATTTTAGAATCAGTGAGAACCAATGAGGTTCATTCTAGTGTTGGACAGCACAGTTTAGCTTCAGTGAGGACCAATGAGGTTCATTCTCGTGTTACACAGCACTTTGTATCTTCATTGAGAACCAATGAGGTTCATTCTTCTGTTACACAACACGTTTGATCTTCAGTGAGAACCAATGAGGTTCATTCTTCTGTTACACAACACGTTTGATCTTCAGTGAGAACCAATGAGGTTCACTCTTCTGTTACACAACACGTTTGATCTTCAGTGAGAACCAATGAGGTTCATTCTTCTGTTACACAACACGTTTGATCTTCAGTGAGAACCAATGAGGTTCATTCTTCTGTTACACAACACGTTTTAGAATCAGTGAGAACCAATGAGGTTCATTCTTCTGTTACAGAGCAGGTTTGATCTTCAGTGAGAACCGGTGAGGTTCATTCTAGTGTTGGACAGCACGGTTTAGCTTCAGTGAGGACCAATGAGGTTCATTCTCGTGTTACACAGCACGTTGTATCTTCATTGAGAACCAATGAAGTTCATTCTTCTGTTACACAACACGTTTGAGCTTGGTTCATTCTTGTGTCATACAAGGTTCATTCTTGTGTTACGAATGTTTGAACTTCTGCAAGAACCAATGAGGTTTGTTCTCACGCATCAAGCAGGTTCGGTTGAGCTTCTATTTATGTTCTCTGAATCTGATGTCTATATCAATGTCGATATGTGAATTAAAGCATAAATTCAATCTGTTCATCATATAAAGTCGCCGAGTCGCTTTAGAACATTTTGACTAAATCGCTCAATTCATATGTATTTATTTTACAATCTCTTTATGAACTTTTTGTAGCATCAAAGTGTCAGTTGCGTAGCTGACAAAAGAGGGACAGAAATTGCTGAACAAAACTCTTATGGGGTTGGAACAACATGAGGGTGAGTAATTAATGACAGAATTTTAATTTTTGGGTGAACTAACCCTTTAAATATAATACCCAAAGAGAAAAGCTACACATGCCTAGGGTTTCACTGACATCTGATATGAAAATCAAATCCTCCTAAAAAGTCAAACGGTTATCTTCTTAGTGTAATGATGCAGATGGTAGTTTTGAGTATCATTTACTTGGACATTTGCTAACTGTCCACAAGACTGACAGATGCCCTACTTTAGGTGGTCACAACAGTCAGCCGGAGTCCATTACCAACACAGCTGTTACACATGAGTTTCTGGCAGATCTGACATTACCCCCTTTCTCCCCCCTTTATTTGGACTTCTATTTTGTTGTAGCCCTATTTGTTTGTGTAATTATTACAGTAGGGTACAACAGAGCAAAAGGCCCGCCCACAATATGCTTATCTGGGGTTCTGATGTTTACAAAAATCAGAAATTAGAAGTTATTTTATTGAATACTGATGGAGCAGCACAATGTTTGTGAAAAGCTTCTGTTAAAAAAATCATTTAAAATGGATCTTTACTATAATATTGCAACAAGGGGACTTTTTTTTACCTCAAATACTATCCCTTGATTTATAGGCCCGGTTTCACAGACAAGGTTTAGATTAAGCCAGGATTAGACCTTATTCAAATAGGACATTTAAGTAGCTTTTATAATAGTGCCTTAGAAAAAAAAAACAATACTGGTGACAAAACAATGGCACTGAAATATTTTAAGATCAGAGCATGTTGGTTTCAGTTAAAACCCCTCAAACATATATTTTTGTCCTGGACTATAGGCTTAAGCATTGTCTGTAAAATAGAAGATAGATTGTTACTGAAAACTATGGATTTAATTGCCTTGAACAAAATCGTATAAATCATAAACAATTCTGGTTGCTCAAACAATAATGCCAAATCAATTATGAATTACATCATCAGTTGTTTAGGATAAAAGTGTCTGCCAAATGTATAAATCATAAATTACTTTTAAAATCTAAAATATATGTGATAATTTGAGTGAATCTCATAAGCTATCTGGAACATTTACTTAGATCAAATTACCTCAAAGACAAACTTTTGTCCTTGAAGCAATGGCCTCGTGGATTGTCACTTTGTTGTGTGTGCATATAGTGACGTGTGTTTGGTTGAAGAATCCATATCTGAAAATATAACTTTCTTGATGTGTGAGCTTGGATAATTGCATTCTAATTGTGCATCACGTGTTTGTATTAATGTGCAAGACAGAAACATAGCTATAAATAACCAACATAGGAGAGAGAACGAGCGAATTATTCATTATAAAACATTCATAAAACCAAGTGAATAAAGTCTTTACTTATGGTTACTTTGTGTCGTGCTCTCACCGAGCACTTTTTCGATGCTGAAAATACATTTGTGTACTGTAAACGGGCGTAGTCGTGTCTATAAGCACGATAAATAATAAACTGTTTGCTAATATGACTTTAAGCTCGAGACGCACAGGAAGTAAACATGAGTAGAGTACAATCTCCATGGAAACGGAGGCAAACACCGCTCAGCGCTGCTCACCTGTAGGGGTCTCGGGCTGAATGGGCGTCCATGTTACCCGCGTTGCCGTGAGAACCACGTCGTGGCTTTTTTTCCCGATTTGGAAGATTCCTCTCACAATCGGTTCGTCCGGCCTATACTTCGTTTCTTTTCGCTCCTGATCGTCGTCATCGGTGCATAACTGAGGGGCCGAGACGGAGCGTTTCTCGCTTTGCTGCTCTTTTCGCTTTTTCTTTTTTATCTTAACTCGCTTTCCCGTCCCGCGAGGAGGAGACGTCGGTTGCGTCTCGCGCAACTCTTCCTGGCTCTCCGACCACGCGTTGAGGACGTTTATCGATTTACACGGGGATTCGAACATAATTTAAATGTGTGCGGGGCAAACTCGCCTTTGTGTACTAATTTACCGGCTCGTGCGCGCTCCCGGTCGCTAGGCTCCTGAGGAAGTTCCTCGTCTCCATTCACCTCAAGAGCGCGCGCGCCCGCCCGCCCGCCGGACTTTCTTAGCCGAGCACGCGCGCTGCCCTCACTCACATATGGTCAATTATTACTAGTATTTCAAGAAATCATTACAAAATGTGTAGTATTATGAAAATAATGACAAGCCGTTTTAACTCAAACAGTTTTAATGTTAGTAACAAAATTTTATGTATATTTAATTAATAGTAGCCTAGCCTATAATAGACAATGAAAAACATAATCTTCACTATTGAAAAAGTTAAACTTGAAAAGTAAAAAAATATATACTAGTTAGTAAAAAGAGGTCGAATACATGAGCCTACTATAAATTAATAGCTGATATTTGAACATAGGCCTACATGCTTAAATGTCTAAAGTCTTTATTGCGTTAGTTTTTAGTGATTTTAAACTGCAAATGAATATGAGTTAGTTTAAAAAAAAATAAACGACGGCTTGCAATATAAAATCGAACAGATATATTTTAATTTTGTCAGACATGGCACTCAGATGTAGCTTAAATTGTTTCATGTCAACGAATCTGCCTCAGACATGCACTGAATTCATTTTCATATATTTAATGGCTATGTCTGGATTATTTTGGTGTGCTAAACAATTATCCATCATCATACAAGGTGAACGGGTGTGGAAAAGTCTTCCTCGAGCAGCACCTTGGACAGTTCCTGGATATAGCCAAAGCTTCTGAGTCCCAGTGGAAGTTTCTTCTGTGCCAGCTGATTTTATAAATGTTTTGTCTAAATGCAACAGTCTCAATGTTAAAGTCGTATGACTTAAACAATACATAAATAAATAATAAAGAACGATGTTAGTCGTGATTTCCATAGCCTTCAAAAATCTTTCACCCAGCGCACGTGTGCCTTTTTTATAGGATTTTATATATATAATTTAATCCTCATCAGCATGAGATATCCCAAATGCGTGGGGGTATTTCAATAACTTTCTTGTCTTCATTAGGCTATAATCGATATTTTGCGTGATTGGACTTTGTTTAATAATGGATCAATTCTTTCTGTTCTTCAAGTAAAACACAAATATCCAAAAGATTTTAAGAAGATTTTGTTTGCACGGCGGGGCGAAAAGTTGTGGACGGCTCGAGGATTTGAACTCAAATTCATTTACACTGATGATGTGAAGTATTTAGAGATAGCCTACAGTGTGTAGAATTGTCAACTATTTTTGTAGATGAAAACCTCTTCGATACAAATGTGAATATCTGCGTAAAGGCAATGATTAAACTCTCCGCAGACTTGGTGCTTTATACGCGGGATGCCATTCCTGTAAAAATGAGCTCTTTTTTCGAGGAGACCTTTTGCCCCTTTCTGGTTTTAAATAAACCTGGGTAAGGTCACATTTTTTGGAGGTGGATTTATATTGTGCATCCTCCGTGCTGGTTTAATATTTATTTTGGCTACAGGCTATGCATTTAGGTAAGAAACACTCTTATGCGCACTAAAAGACCGAATCGATACAGCATTTTAAGATTATGTTAAAGCCCGCCGACATCCTGTAGGGAAGAATACTGTGTTTAAAATATTCAAGGGTATAAATTCACATATCTTTGAGTTTTCATATTAATAGACTAAAATATGTCTAACAGAAGTCTAAGTTGCAGATTACCTATTACTGATTTTATTGTGTTTTTGCTGAGTAATCAGATTAGAACAAATATGTGTGTTAATAAAATAAAAAACCCAACATTATAGGTAAATCGTTATTCTAGAGGGGTGGGCGTGGTGCATGTAAATGACTGTAATAATGTTAAATTCAAAACCATCTGTTTTATTTCTTAAACCTCCATCATGAACCGATACACACATACAACAGTCTCAAGAATCACTTTTAAATCAACCTCTTTTTTTGGTTGCATGTTTGTTCTTTCGTCACAGCCATTACAAATTCCAGTCGAAAATACCCGAATAGTTTGAGCAGACTAATTCAGTCCATGATTTAATTTCCATCTTAGAAAGACAGGCCTCTCGATCAGCTTTTACACAGGGTGAGTTTAAAAGGTGATAGTCAAGCTTTTATGTACAACACTGAGACTCTAACACCGAATTTTTTGTTTTCCCATCACTTAAGCAAGTCGAAATTCCACAAAGGATCACTGATTGAACATAACATTAACGGGATTCAGAGGATGGGATTTGTGCAACTCTGCATGATTTTTACAGTAATTCATTGCTAAGGCAACATTACAGATTTTAAGCACTTGCCTGCTGGTTATTACTAGAATGAGTACTGTTTTATATAAACACAGGAGATAAATCAGTTTTATAAAACATTAACATGGGGGTTGCATGGAATGATGCAAGGATTTGACTTTATAAAAATTAACAATTCTATACAAAATCACAACAAAATAATTCAGTATGGGATAGATAAGTAGTAAAATGTAATAGGTTGAAAAATATATCAATCTCTATTCATTTCTATAATTGGCCCAGTATTGGATTAAAAATTGCATAGTTTCCAAATTATTGCTTGTGATTTTGTAGCATGGATAATTAACACATTCTGAAGAAGGTCACGCCTATTCCCACCTGTGTGTGTGACCGCAACGTAGAAGCGCTATAGAATACAATACATAAGGTGAACGAGAATAAACGAATTCTCTTTTCTCCTAAAGGCAGTAACAACAATAAATACGTACATAAGATTAAGCATATAATGTTGTTGCTCTTTTTGCATCAGCCATAACAGGATACCGTGTCGAGCAGTCCCACAAATGTCTATTAGAATCACGAGTCGTGAAATATCGCGTTGAGCTGGGCGTTCATGACCCGCTCGTGGTGAGAGTGCCCGTCGTACGACATAATGTTCTCCATCGGTATATCACAGCGCTGCGTAGAGCCCGCGTAAAGAGACGCGTGTCCCTGCGCGCCGGCCAAGCCCGCCGCCTGATAGTGCATGGTAAAGGCGTAGTTCTTCTCGAATTCCGAAGAACCCTCGTGTTTGAAGGAAAAGTTCCCGTTGACGCTCAAAGGTGGGCTAAGGGGTCCGTCAAACGAGGGACTGGTGCAGTCTGTGAGCTGGGTGTCAAAGAACGGCTCCAGTGCGCTCCCGTACGCGTGCGGCTTGACGTGAAAGATGTGAGAGCTGTCCATTGTACCGTACGGAGGGCTGGGAAGACCGGGCGTCTGGTAGGAGTAGGGAAGAGCGGAAAAGGAAGCACTTGCTGTTTGCATATGTGGGGGCATCTCCTGGCTCTGCTCGGGCAGAAAAGTTCTGGGGTTCAGTTGGAGGCATCCTGCGACTAAATTGGTCGTCGGCTGGGACAAGCCCTTGCACAAGGCCTGCACGAAAGACATCAAATCCGGGCTTTTGCCCGACCTCAGGATTTCCGAGAGAGCCCAAATGTAGTTTTTGGCCAGTCGGAGCGTTTCGATCTTGGATAGCTTCTGCGTTTTGGAGTAGCACGGCACAACTTTGCGCAGGCTCTCGAGCGCATCGTTGAGACCATGCATGCGGTTCCTCTCCCGGGCGTTCGCCTTCATGCGCCTCATTTTGAACCTCTGCAGACGTGCCTTGGTCATCTTCTTCTTCTTGGGCCCTCGCCTTTTCGGTTTGGTGTCATCTCCGTCTTCTTCTTCCTCTTCTTCCTCCTCGTCATCCTCATCTTCGAGTCGGTTGAGTCCCACATCGTCGTCGTCGTCGTCCTCCATGTCCTTGTGCATGGGCTCGTTGGTCTTGTCCACGTCTCGCTCGTCTTGGGAGCTGCTGTGACACTTGTCGGTCCAGTTTGTGCTGGATTGCGACTCCAGCATCATGCTTTCCTCGGTGTAAGACTTCGTCATGTTGGAACTCTGCAAATTACACAAAAACCCTTTAAATATGCATTCATATGGTGTTTTTTTTTTCTTTCTCAGTATTGTCTTTCATAAAAGAGTCATGCAACACTTAAAGTGTGAAATGCACCGCACCTCCAAAATGCAACAACACATCACCTGTAGATGAATCATAGCTGCTTATACTTTATGCAGCTTTATTATGTAACAGTGTCTCCTAATCAGATAGAGCCCTTGTTGTAGTACACTTTGAAATAAAGAATTAAGGAATTTAGGATTGTGCTCCCGAAAACTAAGAAGTATTTTTTTATTATATGGTTATTAAGGAAAAACTGCTGGCTCTTTATAAGAACAATATTTTTTGCTTGTAAATTAGTTTGAAAGTACATTATCATAAGTAAATTACTATTGCCTTCCTGCTTAACACGACTGAACAAGATAAACCTTTTGAATCTTTTTCCTAACAACAAGAATTGAGCCGTATATTCGATAGAAGTTTAGAAATATAGACTGTAATATATATTTGTGTATGAATGCACTTTATGTAACAGCATCATTCTTTCCTTTTAATTCCCCCAACAGTAATTAATTACAAAGTGGCTGAAAAGGTGTAATGAACGTATCCGTGCAGGTTGGCACTTCTTCACCAATTTAAAGTAGGCCTAACAGATAACTGATTGATTTCCCCATTTTTTCTCTCCAATGTGTGCCCTTCATAATTAAATATCCGAGTTTACAACATCTTCACCATAAGAATTATCTAAATGATTTCGAGCTAATAGTCCATCACAAGTGAGTGAAATACAGACGATAGAATAAAGACAGAAACATCACATACCTAGGATTTGTTGAATGTCTTGTTATGATAGTTTCATGCCCCTCGTGGTGTGGGAAGTCCTGCGGATTGAAGTGGGTTGAATGTGGCTGCGCCGATGTGATGCTCTGGTTATATAGAGGTGCTGCTGATGCTGGAAGATGCGAGTGGATGTCTGTCTGCGGCTGCCTCTACAGTCCCACCCTGCGCCCGTGATTGGCATCTGGCCCCGCCCCTTCCCCCGGCACGCGCCATATGGCCGACTACGTCAGGAAAACGGCCTCAAGCGTCACGTGATCTCTTCCATTTGTATTCGCCAGAGCTCCGTATTCCGTCCCTTTGTGGCCGAAAGAAAGTGGCCATCTGTCGCCAGTTAGAGACTCCGTGGACCTGTTTGTACCCGCAGGATGGATTAACCCTTTCAAGCGTGGGACACATTCAATCACGACCGACTCTTTCTTTAGCCACATCCCGTTGTCTTAACGCGGACAATTCTTTATGCGTGTCCATAAATTAGCTCATAATCACCGAGTAGTTTTTGTCACTAATTATCAGTGCTGTCTAAAAAAAATGGGATAAATAACCCTAAGCCTAAATTGTTATTATTATTGTTATAATTGTGTTATCATTAGTCCTGCCTAGGCTATTTAAAAATAGCCTAAAAGAATAGAATTGTATTCTGATTATAAGAAAAGTTATACTATTGATGGTTTTGTGGATTGTTGGGGGGATTTGTTTGTCGCTAATCTTTTACAGATATCTCGTGCTATTGATTAAACAGTAATTGCAAAGTCTGGCTCGAGACCCCGGTAATGAGTCCCCCTCTTTTCAACGCTGGTCGGTCGGCACGCGAGTCGCACGCGCACTGACAAAAAGCCTGTTTCACGGCTCACTAACCTGATCCAACGTCCGAAATCTGCTGTTTTCTATTCAATTTAATATCATCGCCCTTCCAACCCCCTGTAAAAAGATAGACCAACGGGATGACCGTTGAAAAGGCGAGTATATAAACGAGGGAATAACTATAGACAATGGAATTTAAACGCACGTGGAGCGTGCATTTGTGCTCTGAGGAAATTGGGCTTTTTTTTCTGGAATTTTTTAATATCAACAGGAAGACATCTAATTCCATCTAATCATGCATTACATAAATAATAACTTTTGTTTTAGGATAGGATAGTTTTGATGTCCAATATAGCCAGACACAATTATAGGTTTGGTCAATAAGAGCATAGGCTATTAAATATTTTTGCAGATTTTGCAGGATTGCTTCTTCAATTATTTTTTTGTTCTATCTTCAGTGTGAGTTGAGCGTCTCGGCTATACCCGCATGCTGTTTGTTCATGCGTGGAAAATATTTCATTTCCATTGTTTGCTTATCTGTGCTTATCTCTCCCGACATCTGTTAATGGCCCACCGCAGACATTTGATAACCAGGTAACCGTGAATTGTCCACGAACACTCAGGGGCTCTGAGAGCTGCTAATCTTTCTCATAAAAATCGACAAGTTTGTGCTGGTCAAAGGTCCGATAGGAAGCCGTCTGTTTGCGTGTGTGTATCTGACTGTTGCCATGCAAACCCAGAGATGTGAGGAGAGTGATTTCAGCACCACTGACAGCAACTCAGTGTCACGTTTAGTTCATGCTATACTTCTGCATTTCTCATTTCTTCAACGTCCCACACACTCTTTATTTTATGTGGTGTTATATTAGTCTATAAATTACAGGCATATAAAAATATACAGGCCCATGATGATGTCATATTACATTGGAAGACATTGACACTGATTTTCTTTGGCTTAATACTGGGACAAGCAAGTAAATAAAGAGCTACAGTTAAATCACATTTGGATATATATATATATATATATATATATATATATATATATATATATATATATATATATATATATATATATATATATATATATATATATATATGCTATGTGAGGCATTTTTTATGACTTTAAGGGTTGGTAATTTAATTGAGTTCGTCTCAAGCCCCTAGCAAAATTAGAAAACTATCTTGAAGTAATTGTACATAGGTTATGCTATATACATTTTTTTTTTTTTTAAATCATAATTTCAAGTAGCCTACCGATACCAAAGGAACAGAAGTAGGTCGCTTCCGCTAAGCTTTCGTTAACATTAAGATGTTCCTCTCCCTCCCAGCACAACACGATATGAGGTCATACCAATGATATTTATTAATTATTTGACCTTTAACACCCTCTGCTTAAACCAACAGAGCTTTTCTCCGACTGAAACAGTAAATCCAAACCAGCCTCTCTCTGCTTGAATGGCTCTCCCGACTGAATAAACCCCTATCTTGTGTTTCACTGCGAGTTTCGTTGCCTTAATTACTTATGCAAAAATGCAGATTTGTATTAATTAGTTTGTCCGCTGATTAGTTCTGTGGTATTTTGGCGCAATAAATCATGCAGAGGCACTCATTTTGGCTGGTGACCCATCTGTGCAGCTCTGTGATGTGGGGTTTCTCTTCAAGGGCTGGTTTGTGTTGCAGGTAAGGCCACCTGCTGCATATGGGGCCAGTGCGGCCTCGAGATTTCCGAAGGATGACTCTTTTAATTCAGACACATATAACAATAAAATATACGGCTAACAGGGGTAAATGATTTCCATTACCAAGTCGTTAAAATTATATAGAGTACGCTAATAAAATGCAACAGATCATATAGGCCTACTTTAATAGCATATGCATATATCTATCTATTTTAACTAATGATACGTTCAGCAATCTAATAAAATGTGGCTGTTAATGTCATTAATTGTAAAAAAGTGCCTGTGTATGCTATAATATATATATTTAAATATAGCTAGTATAGTTATATAGTACATTTTTTTTTAACAAAAATGTTTTTACACAAACGAATTAGAAGTGTTTATTTAGGAAGCATGTATGTTTAAAATTGATTTATGATGCCTTAAAATATAACCTATTGACAAAAAACAACAACAACAGTATAACCTTGGATTTCGCTTTATCATATTTTACTGTATTGCAAATATATTATATTGTTTAAAAAACGTAATAGTCAAGGCATTTTACGTTTAATTGTGGTATTCACTTAAATCCTCAGTTCACTGGAACTCTGTGACTGAGATCCGAAGCTTCGGTCTGCAATTCTGAAGCGTCTAATGATGGTCACGTGCGCCATCTTCTGGTCAAATGGAGAAACTACACTCTCTTTCACAACGTCCACAGCTTGAATAGAATAGAATAGAATAGAATAGAATAGAATAGAATAGAATAGAATAGAATAGAATAGAATAGAATTACTATATATATATATATATATATATATATATATATATATATATATATATATATATATATATATATATATATATATATATATATATATATATATATATATATATATATATATATATATATATATATTGTATATATTGTAACCAGATTGTTATTATTATTATTATTTCCTAAAAAATAATTATATTTATGAAATACATTTCTTGAGACCACACTTCAACCTTTTTGTTACAACCTACCTCTATAGCTTATTTTATTTTTATCTTAATATTGAATTTTTTTTTGTAGGGCAACATTTTTTTATATAATTTATTATTATATTATATTATATTATATTATATTATATTATATTATATTATATTATATTATATTATATTATATTATATTATATTATATTATATTATATTATTGTAATTTAGTTTGAAGGGCATAATGTACTAAATTACTGTAATTTAAGAGGGGTTGGTATAGTGCTACTGCTATTGCAAACAAGCATCTGCAAAACTATCCCCGTCCTCCCCTACCTCAATAATCTTGAACATCAGTTTTACTGTAAATATACGCTAAAACATACTATAGTGTGCACAACACACAATAAAAAAAAGGTCATCGGCATTATTTGGGCAATCCAAAAATGATCTGGCATATATGGTGAAACTTCATCTTGCTAAATAGCACTGTAAATTCAGCTTATCAAATAAGGCTGGTATATCGTGTTTTTTAAGGGGCAGATCATATACGTTCTACTTATATCCACTATATATCATATTTTTGGAAACATTTAGGATTTGTGATATCAAAGGGATAACCACTGTTATGCTCATCTGAGATAAATTGCTTCAGAAATACTGACAGTGGTCCATAAATCAAGTTGTAACCATCCACTGGGTAATAGCATGAACACAATACCTCTTCCCATCTGTTTTATGGCAAAAGAACAGTAATTAAGATTCCACTGAGAAATGTTGGCAATACAATTGAATTGAATTAGCAATTACTTCAATTTTGCTGAAACAGTCATGCGTCACAAAAGCATATTTCAGCAGTCAACTATTTTTTATTAATCATTCTTTGTGAATATTATTCTTTAGCACTTAACACAGAGTGAATTAATTACATTACAGATGTTTTACTGTATGTTGGTTGATAAATACAGCTCTTACCAATCCAGCTGCCTCATTTTCAGCAGTAGATTTGACCATTGTGCAGGGACAGACTGCGGTTTTAAGGTCTCATGGTTAGATGTCTATCACAGGTGCTTCATCTTGGACGGATCGGGGCAGGTTAACCACTTCCTTGCCGTGTTCGGTAATGTAATTTCCTTTCTAGCTGATCTGTAGATTTACAGACATCTGTCAGATGTAGCTCACTAAAGGCTTATAGTTTACATACTCGCAATACTTGTTTTAACCTTACAGGTATTTTATGAGTTGACAACACTATCTATCTATCTATCTATCTATCTATCTATCTATCTATCTATCTATCTGTCTATCTGTCTATCTGTCTATCTATCTATCTATCTATCTATCTATCTATCTATCTATCTATCTATCTATCTATCTATCTATCTATCTATCTATCTATCTATCTATCTATCTATCTATCTATCTATCTGTCTATCTATCTATCTATCTATCTATCTAATGTCAAGTGTAACTGTTATTCAGTAATGTGGTTTGGATCAGGTAGGGATGGTGCACTGCATATCTTCTTCCAGCAGGTTTCAGGCCAGGCGTATTTTTTGGGCTCCGTCTCGCCCATGTTGTTACTTTTCACTTTTTTTTCCGGAAGCGGAAGCATTGTAGCCTACTTGAAGTTTTGGAATAGTTTTGGCAGATGATTCAGTGCAGATACTTTCTAACTATCAGCGCGCGATCATCATCCCGTCCTGTTGAGAGATGGTAAGATGAGTTTTTCTACTTTTTTAGGGCTGTTATATTCTTTAAAGTTTGTTTTTAATCTTGCGCGCTGTCATGCTGGGGTTGAGGTTGTTTAACGCGCAGATGTTCACTGAAATACAAACTTTAAAGTGCTCGTGCTAGTTTAATGCGTAATATGGCGTGTAGCTAAGCACGCTTGCGCTTATTTTCTTTACAGATTCTAGTGGAGTTGTTTTGCATGCGCATGTGATTGAAACAGTATAGTAGTCGTATTTGGAAAAGTAAAGAAAGGGAACTTTTGCACTGTGATGAACGTGCTTCTAGATTTAGTTTTGCGACTGATTGGATGACATTTTAAAAAAATTATATATATATATTTTTTAGGGGAATGTCTTCTTTGGTTGACGCTGATGATCATGCTTATGATGCCCATGTCAGGTCATGTCATGTCCATGTCACCTGCTTCATCCTCCTGTTTGTGTCCAAGTGTGAATTTTACAGCCTCATTAGAAACTCTTGATTTGCTTGAACGTTTGTGGTGTTTATTGGAATGATAGCTAATGTTCTTCATAGCTGATCATATCTCCTTCATTGCATTCTTGATGCATTTTTTTTTTATCAAGCCAGATGAATAGAAGAAAGTATTAAGTCATTTAGGGCCACCCAAAGCTCTCACCTAAAGTGGCAGCTGTATTTAGGCCTATGTTTATGTTATGTCGATCATCCCAAATGACACAGTCGTCAAAACTTTGTCTGGAAAATATGTTTGATTTGATGTTTTGTTACGTTGATCCATCCGGGAAGCTAATAAAGGCATTATGAAGTGAATCGAGTTTTTGTTTATTTTGTTTTTACATAAGAAAATATCCATATTTAAAACTAAAGTAAAATATCTAGTTGCCGGCATATCGCCTTCTGTATTCAACTTAGGCTACTAAGAAATTATAGCGCCAGAGATGCTTTTTCCATTAATTGAATACAGAAGGCAGTATCTTAGCTAGATTTTTTACTTTATAATGTGTTAAATATGGATATTGTTTTTACACAAATGCATCACAAATGCAATGCTTCAGAAGGCCTTTATTAACTGCCCCCGGAGCCGTGTGGAGTATGTTTATGATGGATGGATGGGTGGATGGATGCACTTTTTTGAGCGAGCCCCATTCACTGCCTTTTTTATAAAGCTTGGAAGCGTCAGGTTAATATAACTCTGATTGTGTTCATCAGAAAGAAGAAAGCCAAATACCCCTAGGACGTCTTGAGGGTGAGTAAATAATGGGGTAGTTTCCATTTTAAAGCGAAGTAATCCTTTTAATGGCATTACTTTTACCATAATGTGGAATTTGGATCAAACGTTTTCGCACACTGACATGTAACTGTCAGTTCGAAGTGAGAACTGCATGAAGCAATTTATCATTCAGATTAAAAGATCAGTTATTCTGTTTTAAATTAATTACTTGATTAATTAACTATTGGTGTGTCTTATCATTTATTCGATTAATGTACACTATTAAAATGTTTAGGGTCTGTACTTTTTTTTTCCAGCAAGGATATACATTCAATTAACCAAACATGACAGTAAAGACATTTTTAATGTTATAAATACTGTTTTTTTTTACTTTCTATTCAGCAAAGAATCCTTAATTAAATGTATCACGATTTTCACAAAATATTAAAGAGATAGTTCACCCAAAAATCAATGGGGTCCATCAACTCTTTGGTTGCAATCATTTGAAGTCATGAAGAAGCAAATAAATGCAAAAGGCGCTCAATACAATTTTTTAGACATTACTAAGGGTAGCATAAACTAGAATAGGGAGGGATTAAAGGAAAGTGAAAGTGCATTTTTTTTCTGGTAGGGGTGTAGACAAAGCAGGTGGATAAAACCGTAATACATTTTTACTGTACTGTTGATCAAATATAACCTCGGCGAGCAGATACTTCTTTCAAAAACATTTAAAAAAACGACTAACCCGTTTCTTTCTTATTATTTTTAAATTTCCCATCTCACAGGCCACTTGGGATCGTTCAACGACCATGAGTGCTTCACTGACATCAGTTTGAGAACCACTGGTTTAGATTCGCATATCTTAAGCTTTTGCTCTTAACCATTGTCAGTGTTCCTAGTTTAGTCTAGTGGCTCTCAAGTCTCCTTAAGTTCATTCCACTCTCTCATGTTCATGACTTTTCTACAGTTTTATTGCAAGTAGGGCAGCTGTGTTCTATGCAAACATAAAAGTCAGGGATGTGGACTGTCTTCTGGGTGTCTTCAGATAACATTGATCGGGTGTAAACACAGCTGACGTGTGTGTAAAAGAGTGTGTTTGAGCGAATGAGAGCGCTGGTGTGTATTTGCAGAGATAACACTGGTGAATCCGTGTGCTGTAGCATGATTTACAGCATTCCTGCCACAGGGAGAGACCATGCAAACACGTTCTTAAAGGAAAAGTCCACCCCAAATAGGTTATTCACACCTGTAGATGGATTTGTGGTAGGGATAGTCTGAAACTGAAGCTGTAATAGACTGTAAGAGCTTTCAGATCTCATTTGCGGTTGTTTTATTCAAACTTGCTGCATCGCAATCTGTAGAATTTCCATGTAGGAGCTCTATCTCTTTAAAAAGAGAAATCAGCATCAATCAGTACTGGTTGGAAAAGTAAGCCGAGTTTTTGTGTTAACAAGTCTCGAGTTGCTTTTCGTGGAAAATGTGTCACGCTAACTAAACAAAAGGTGTGGCTCTGTTTTCTTAGCAAAGAACAGTTATTTACAATAGGAAGTTAGATTATATTAAAGAGAACCATTTCAATCGATGCTACTGAAAGTCATTGGAACTGCGTATTATGTTTCCTTCCCTGGTCTAGATGCCATCCTGATTAGTTTGGCTTAATGCCTGCTGTTTCAGATCCAAAGTACAGTTTTATAAGCCATCAGCAACAATAATCCCATATTAGACATGCAAAACAGTTGCTACGTGCCAACTGCTGATGGAAGTCTGTCACACGAAAGCAAAAAGTTTCCGGAAGCATTTTAGCAATCTTCTGCCTCATGAGAAGCATCTTATAAACGACAGGAGAAGTTTGTCCTAAATGGGTTGTTTTATTTTCCTTGTGCATAAAAACAAACCAGAAAAGGTCCTCTGTGGCTAATGTGAATGGCTATTGGAGGCTTTGTCCACAGGAAATGAATTCAGCTAGGGGCCTGAAACAGACACGGCTTAGTGAAACCTCGAGAAAAGCTTCAAAGAGACTTGAGGGAAATGACACTGTATGTTGTACAGTCTACAGTACTCTTTAATAATTGTAAAATAAGGTTTAGCAGATGCTTTATAAACCCCACAAAATGATATGGTGACAAGCAGTTTTCTTAAAATAATAGGACGTTTTGCAGGTTTTTTTTTTAAAATGGCCAATAGCCGTGAACTATGAGTTGATATTTGCTATTGCTATAGTCAGATGAGGAGAGAGAGATATTCTGTTGAGCAAAAAAATTAACACGGTTATGAGTATTCAGTCATTATTTTTTGGACGATTTTGCTGTCCATTTTTGACCATTCCAAAGTATGCACTAACTCGATCAAAAGTGACAGTAAAGACATTTATAATGTTACAAAAGATTTCAAATGAATGCTGTTCTATTGAACAAAAAAATGTTGTAGTATATTATAGTAAAATTACTCTAGTAAATACTATAGTGTTTTTGAACCATACTATAATAAATGTAGCAAAGTGTAGTAAATATTATATACTACAATTTACTTTAGTGTCTTTACTATAGTATGGTAATTTACTGTAATACTACTATAATAGACTATAGTATTGTTTTATGTGGGAATTCATGGTTTCAAAAAAATATTACCTTTAATTTTCAACATTGATACTAATAAGGAAAGTTTCTTGCACTCAATCATCATATTAGAATGATTTCTAGAGGATCATGTGACACTGTAAATATGCTGAAAAAAATCAGATTTCCATCACAGGAATAAATTACATTTTAAAACAAAAAAAATCTTACTGACCACAAAACACTTGAACTGTAGTGTATCTGCCAAATGTTAATGTCAGCTTTTAAGTACTACCAAAGTCCTTTTGAGACAAGTTATTTCACATGGCGGCCATCTTTGAAACACCTCTCGGGCATGCACGTGCAGCTCCCTTTGAATGGGGAAACATCAAATTCTCCAAAACTGTTCGCAGAGCTTACAAAATGAAAACAATGACAATAGCTGTTTCATAAATTTTGTTTCTAAATGGTCAAATCATGACAAAAAACGGAATTTTTCAGCCTGGACAAAGCTGATGAAAATCAGAAGGGCCATTGAAGTGCCTCGTAAACGCTTTATTCAGTGTGTTGGGGTAATTTCTCCTGAAATGACTCCCCCCTTTTTTTTAAAACGGCCAATAGCGTTTCCGTTAACATCACACTTTGACTAGAGCCTTTCTGTTCGGTAAAGCCACAGTCCTCCTAATCTCTAACTATTTATCATCATAAACTCCTCCATATCGATTTGAAATATAGCATTCTGTGCAGAATTTAAATGGGTCCGATATGTTTTGTTGTCTGCGCTGACTTGCGCATATGATCTCCTGCGCTCTTGTGTCTCTAGTCTAGACCAGAGCCGTTAGTGTGTGTGTGTGTGTTTTGTGGCGTTGTGCTTGAAACTAACGTGAAACCAGACTTTTTTTGCGGATCATTCTGGATAATTTCCTATCACATATATGGTGCACTATATGCCATTCACCATGTAGAAAATAGTAAATGTGTGAAAAACTGTCCAATTTCAGCCGCATTGTAAGCGTCTATTTATGGGGCGGGACACTCCAGACTCCAGAGCATTTGATTGGATATAAGATGTAATGAGAAGCTGAAGTCTGTGATGATAAAATCTGTGATCCATTTGAACGGAAGTGAGAGACTGTAAGTTTTGATTGCTTATATCTGCTAAATGCAAATTTCGTCATTGTTTTGGAACACACCAGCTTATTCAAAACCTTAAAGCTAACATAGTAAAAGCTAAAAACTAAAGTTTTGTTTTCAGGGAGCCTTTAAGCACAGCAGAACACTGTTCCTTTAGCAACTGGAGCTTGCTGCAGTGACGCAAGGACTTTACAACGATTGGCTCATTTATTTTTTGAAGTTGGCGCTTATTCGTCATATTGAGCGTTGCACTTTCTCCCATCCATAAGTAATTGGAGTACATCGTCTTTCCATATATAAAGTCTTTGGTAGTACATGACCTCAAAGCCTCATCACTCCAGTTTTATATTTTAGATAGCAGTGAGCTAGCCTGGATGCCAGCCGGGGGGGAAAATGGCATTCGGGAGCTTAAATGTGTGTTATTTTATGCTAAAATTCGCACTCACGGGTCTATATATCACATAATTTGAGATCGCTTCAACCCTCGCACATGGAAAACAACCCTCGGGAAAAACGCAGACTTGGCAACACAGTGCAGTTGAGTTCTCTTGACATTTGACAACTAACGTTATGCGTCGCTCTGATTGGTTGTAGGTCTATCCAACTAATGTCTTTCCTGGTTCGGTTGAAACACGCCCCATAATCACAGCCCAATAGAGCAGTTTCAGACTCATATTCTGATTAGAATTGAGTATGACCACGTCAGGCTGGCATGTGCCAGATAGATGAGACATTATTGGAAAATGAGAACTAGTTTACCTGATCTCAAAAGCATTTAGCCCTAAGGCTGGTGCTTGCTAAAAAGCAAAACGGTGTATGTTATACCCCCTTTATTGTGTGAAAATCAGAGTATAATGACACTATGACAAGTTACTTTAAAACTTGTTACTTTTACTAATAAAATGAGATTACATTATAGAACTAGTTCACCCAAAGATGAAAACTCTGTCCTCATTTACTCAACCTGTATGACTTTCCTTCTTCTGTCAAACACGAAAGATGTTTTGAAAAATATCTGTTTTTGTTGTTGTCGTGTTTGTTTTTGTCCATGCAATGAAATCCAATGAGGTGATTTTCATTTGGGTAAACTTTCCCATTAATGTGATCTAAGAAACACCAATGTTAAATAAATAGTTATCTATATTAATAATAAAAATGCCAAGATATAGTTTATTAGCCTAACTGTAGACTGTTTTTTAACACACTTTCTGATGCTTATTCTTGTATGTTTTGTACTGTGACGGGTATTAAGGCCGAAGAAAAGATCAGTTCATGTGCTTCTTCTGCAGCAGATCAAACAACCCACCATAACACAATGTTGAATGTTAATAAAGAACAGTGTTCACAGATGTGAGTTTATATACTTTTTCCATTGACTTTAAAAATGACACATCTAATCATAATTTAGAGTTTTGTATTTACATTTTAAGCTTTTTGACATTTTGTATCCCCACTTGAAATTCTTATGAAAGTGCTGTCATTAAATATTCACTACTTCTGGCAATGCTGTAGGCAATTCCGCGCTCTGAATTAAGCAGGGCATCTAAGAGTAGTTGGAATGAAAAGCAGTGCACTCATAATCAATCTCCTGAACTTTATAATACATGTGCTGAGATGTTTACAGTACTGCTCTGAGGAAGCATGGCGGTCTGATGGATCTTCCATCGGTTTGTCTCATCAGCTCCTTCCTATTGCTTTCCATATTTCTTCCATAATCAGATCCTTTGCCGAGGCCTAGTTCCTGGGATTCCAGCCAGCCCTCCTCCAATGTCAGTGCTGTTTATCACTGTGTGTGTGTGTGTGTGTGTGTGTGTGTGTGTGTGTGTGTGTGTGTGTGTGTGTGTGTGTGTGTGTGTGTGTGTGTGTGTGTGTGTGTGTGTGTGTGTGTGTTTGTAATGTTATGAAAAAAATAAAGCAGATTATTTTTATTATTCACTTAAACTTTATATGGTGCTGCTGATTTAGAGAGTTTGAAATCGGAGCCTCACCTGTTCCTGAGTGAATCCCAGTTTCTGGTGCATGCTCGCGGTAACACCCTGGGTGCTCCATATGTTTGTTTCACACTGCGCAAATTGAAACCCTGGGAACCGCTGACCTTGCTCAGGCTAATGATTAAACGGTTTTATCATAATGCTGGTACATGGTGTGTCTCTGTGGCTGGATCTTTAACAAACAGGCAGCCGATGAGAAGGCCAAAGCTTTTTTTTTTTCAAAAAGCTTTTTTCAAAGGTTTATGTGGCTGTTCTATTCTGCCTCTAGTTGTTCAGATCTGATGCAACTCATAAATAAGGAAACCATTAGGATTGTGAAGCAAGATCCGGTTCTATTTTTTTTCAACAACAGAAAGAAAAAAAAATACTCTGGAACATTCATTTCATGACTTTTTTCCTCCACCACTATTTTGAGTTGTGAGTTTTTCTCATCTTTCTATTGGGATATCCTATATAATGACATTGTTTGAAGTCTGCCTCTTAAACAACTGACTCTTATGAGCTGATTCTTTTTAATGAATCACTCTAATGACTCACTGAGTCAGCCAATGGTTTTTGACTTGACTTGACTTGACTTGTTTTTCAATATTTAATGCATATTTGAATACATCTTGCAAGTTTTTATAACAGCCACCATTTAAATATTAAACAAAAGAAACAAATTGGCAATGATGTAACTGTATCATTAATACACTGTCAGAAACAAAAAGGTATAGTGCTATCACTGTGGTGATACCCTAAGCTAAGGTACAAAAGTGAAGAAGTATATCTTTGTACCTTACTCACCACTAAATGGTACATATTAGTGCCTTAAAGGGTACATATCAGTACTTTAAGAGTGTGTATAGGTACCTTAAAAATGCATATTGCTACTTTTTGTATTGTACCTGATATATCCCAAATAATCGATATTGAATCGAATCGAAATCGAATCGAACTGTAAATTTTTTGTCAATACACAGCCCTATTTGTTAGATACATTATATACACTACCTTTCAATAGTCTAGATTCGGTAAGATTAAAAAAGGGAAAGAAATGTCTTTCATGCTCACCAATTAAAGGGGTACTTCAGCGCTGGGAAGATGGATCTGTATTTAAACTGGGTCATAAATGTAGTAGAAATGTGAAATTATTTGGTGCTTTCTAGACTGAGAAAAGACAAAAAATGTGTTTTTGTCTCATGGGGATGAAAGACTACAATTCCCAGAATGCTTTGCTCCCCTGTGAGGCCAGTTCCAAAGCCACCTCTACTGAATCCCTTTTACTTTCCCACCACCGCGTTCATCTTCATAAAATCTGTTCAGTTAAAGAACAGTCAATATATTGTGATTTAGCCGCTGAGGAAGTGTTAGCACAAACGCAGCAGGAGTTTTACACACATAGTGATGAGCTGAATATGAGCTCGTGATGAGAGCTGAGGTAAACGCGTCCACACTCGCGGCAGTAGTTCTCAGCGCGTGTTCAGTCTGGCCTGTGTTTCAGTTCATGCCTTTGGAAGATTAACTTTCATAGGAATTAACTTGAGAAGATAAAATACTCACTTTGCTCCGTTGGCCACACAGTTTCCATGAATGCCTGAGCCGAGCTGAGCTTTGAGTGCGAACCCATCCCCCACGCGCGAGTTGAAAACAGCTCCCTCATGTGGAAATAGCTCCCTCTGCTGGCTGTAGTCTTTAGCGTCTGGCCAAGCATTTTACCGATGACGATATTTGCGCCACCGGAGTAATTTTTCCAGAAACAAAATGCATAAATCTCTTGTCTCAGGGAGATATGAGAGGGGGGAGCACGATCATTCGAATATATTTCAGGGTTTCTACTGACAGAAAGCCATTTGCTAATCGCTGAAGTAACCCCTTTAATGCTGTGTTTATTTTATAAACCATAATATTATCTTCAGTGTCACATGATTCTTCAGAAATCATTCTAATATGATGATTTGCAGTGTTCTTTGATGAATAGAAAGTTTAAAATTGCATTCAATTTAAATAGAAATATTTATACATTAGGGCTGTAACGATACACCAAACCCACGATTCGGTTCGTATCACGATTTTTGACCCACGGTACGATACAAACCTCGATATGGGGGGGACAAAACAGTTTTATTCTGTACAGTATTCTGTAGCCTATTTTGCCGTCAATACCATATATCTGTATGGTCAATAGGCTACTGCCGACGTTTTCTTTGCGGTACCAATAGGCAATATATATTTAACATGAAGTATAGGGCCTCCTGTACATCAATACCAACAGAAGCGCCGCGTCAGACACGCTTCTGGTGTGCAAAGAAAGAGAAAACGCCACGCAGCCGCCCCGTGGATGACACGCAACAGAAACGCCACGCTCACACCACTTTGCCAGCCGTTTGGGGAAGCTTCTTGAAACATTTACGGCAAATTGTGTGGGTCTTGTCAACTACACGATAGCCATCCTTGTTCTCCACCGGGTAGCTGAAATGTTGCCATACTTCTGAATTAAAAGTTGGACCTGGACAGGAAGGATAATTCTGGGAGTTGGAAGGGGTGTGTCTCGATTCTGCCTTCTCAGATCGCGATACAGGTTCGTGGACCTGCGTATTGCGATTTCGATTTCATATCGCATATCGTTACAGCCCTATTATACATCTTTACTGTAACGTTTGATCGATTTAATGCATCCTTGCTGAGTAAAATTATTAATTTCTTCAACAATAAAGAGAGAAAAAGATCTTAGTGACTGCACACATTAGAATAGTGTAGAGTTGAATAGAGTTGTTAAAGTACTCAACAATTCATTAAGGTACCAGGTAATGTTTTTTTTTGCTTATTTCTTGACATAAGTGGCATGATGACATTAGTTTACACACTCTGAGGTATTGTTTAGGTGTAAAATAATCTAACTAACTTCACTGTATTGTACATGCACTGTGTTGAATCTGTAATTAAGTTACATCATTAGCCCTCTAAACGCTGCTCACGTCCCACACCTCCCCGTTTCACTTCTTGGGTGGTAGAGTAACTGTGACAGAATGTCCTGTTGCTTTTGCCACTTATAAAGTATCAAGATCCGTCAAATTGTTTGTTTGACCTTGTGCGTTACCCTGGCACCCTGTTCTCTCTCATTGTACCTTGCTCTATTGCAAGCTTGTGGAAACGCAGTGTCTAGAATACAAATTGTGCCATAAAGCAGACACTTGGATTTAAAAGGAAAAAAACAATTAATCTGTGTGTGCAGAAAGACAGGGTTTTTTTTCTGCCTTTTGCTATTAGAAACAATTTTCATTAAATTAACAGAGAAAATGAGCAGGTCCAGGTGGAATCAGCCTTGATTTAAGGGTAATAGGCATAATAATGATCTTAAAATCATTTTTTGGAAGTAGTCTTTTGATGTAAACATCAAACTGTATGTGCTAATATGGTAGAAACTAGACAAATTGGGTAGGTGCCTGACCTTGTCTCAGGAAATGTACAAAACTGTACAAGGTAAAATAAATATTTATACAGTTTTCATTTTGTTTAGCTGTGTATCACAAACAGTTATGGTGATTGGTTAGGTCGCCATTTGATGTTGAAAGTATATGGATCTTGAAGCAAAAACATTTAAAGATTGCTACATTATCATACGCAATAACTGCATGATATGATTTTGCTTTTGTCTACTAGCACTGTAAGTAAACTGTGATGAATGTGTGCATTTAATTAAAAAAAAATAGGCTAATAACATAAAATAATTGAATTCGGTGTTTTTTTTTTTTTTTGTTTTTTTTTTTTTTACTTTGCACTAATGATTTTCACCAATAATATTTGGGTCTTTATCGACCCGGATCTATATCTAGCACAGATGGATCTCTACCTGTCGCGATAATATAAAACCCCCCTGATATTAGAGTATCGATTACAGAAGAATAAAATAAAGCATTTTACCTTTTGGATTTTGGAAGGGCTCAGTTTGAGCAGATGTTTTATACCATCGTCACTGTCATCGTCAGAACTCATTTCCCCAATACGTTAAAGGAACTGTATGTAAGAAATGTATTTCAATTAATCATAAAATGGCCCTGATATGTCACTAGAAATTAAGAAATCATGTTAATTTCAAATTCTTCTATCACTGACGACAGTAGTCCGGCCAGGATATTGTCATTTAAAAGTTGTTGTTGCAGTCCTCAAATGATGTTGATGTTGACATGTTGTGTTTTGGCCTGAAGCTCCTCCCTCCACCTATTGACCAATCATGAAGTCAGTAGTGTTTCTGCATCCGGGTTGCCAGATCTGCTCTAGTTACCACAGCTCCAGATACAAACGCTTCTGCTGATCCTGCAGCCTTTTTACTACAGCCTTCTAGAGTTATGGCCTTCTTACAACTGGTTCATTCATTCATTTTCTCTGACCAGGTATCTATCTGATTGCGAAATTACCAGGAGTAGGCCTTTTTTTCGAGACGTATTTAATTCCGATCACTCAAACAAACCAATTCAGAAGGGCCATGAAAGCATTTCAGACGAAACTGGACAAATGTAAATGTATCTGGTTGTTTAAATCACGTTGTGTAAATTTTACTCCTGGCAAACGGTGTGAAAATTCCAAATTCGAATATCAATTCAAATAGTTTTTAAAAAGCAAATTTCGAAGGTAAAAATGAATATTTGAATTTATAAAAAAATAAAATGAATTGGGGGAAAAACGCCCACGGTAGTAAAGGTGTGGCTGTCTGCTTTGCGAGTGGGCACGCGCATGGGAGCGCTGTCGCGCCTGAAGGTTCAGGGACAGGTCACAGGAGTCACTGCTGAAGTTGGCGCGTCTTGCATGGAAGATGGCAGAAAGTACACAGCCCAACTCGACCGTGGCAGAGAAAGAGATTTTAACCCTCCAAAATCTAAAAAGCCATGTCTGGAAGTACTTTGGATTTTGATCGGTAGGAGGTAAAATTGATGAGCCGTGAGATAGTCATATTAAGTTAATATGCAGTAAGATACAGTTAGCATACCATGCCTCATTTTATTTAACGTTAAACAGAAACATTACTAAAGTTTAGGATACTGTACTGACTGAATAGATATTGCATGAATAAAGGATAAATGCACTCCTTTCACTTGTATGATTATTCACCGCTTCATCTCAAGGGGAAGCTCCATGTTTAGCACAGCTCGCTCAGAGCGTTCAATATGCTGTAAAACTTAAACTAATATTAACAATATTTCTTTCAATCACTGAATAAAGCCTGCTTTATTTGGGAAAAGAGTCGCAACCTTAAAGGTCCCGTTCTTCGCGATTCCTTATTTCAAACTTTAGTTAGTGTGTAATGTTGCTGTTAGAGCATAAATAATACCTGTAAAATTATAAAACTCAAAGTTCAATGCCAAGCGAGATATTTTATTTAACAGAAGTTCCCTTTCAAAGCCTACAGTGAACGGCCGGTTTGGACTACAGCAGGAAGTGCAGGGATGTAATGACGTCACTAGAACCGTTTGTTGACTAACCCTCCGCCCACAAGAACACGCAAAATAGGGGGCGTGGTCTTGTTGCTCTCCCACGTGGAGAAGAGCGTGCATTCAGCGCTTGCATCTCCCCGTTATGGTAAGAGGCGGGACCTTTCCGGGCAAAGTGCGCTAAGCTGCTGTCCAATCAAAACACAGGAAGCGCTGGCCCAATCAGAACTCGTTACGTATTTCTGAAGGAGGGACTTCATAGAACAAGGAAATCATCAGGCCGTTTTTAGGACAGAGAAAACAGCGCTGTACAGATAAGTAAATTGTGTGAAAAATACTGTTTTTTTTAAACGCGAAACATGAACTCGTGTTATATTGCACACTGTAAACATAATCAAAGCTTCGAAAACACGCGAAGAATGGGACCTTTAAATTGTTTGCACAAAACTCTTGCTCAGCACTCAAATTTTGTACATTTAAACCGTTATGCACAGAGAGCGTGAGGGAGAGGACGAGAGAGAGTGAGGTCTGCGGTCTTGGTCATTATGATGTTAGCTCCAGACCATCAGCGGCATTCATTGCTCATGTACCCGCAGAGAACAGCGTCATCTAGTTGATTTACTTGTTTTGGTGTAAGTAATACGTTGTCAAATATGTTTAAACTTAAATAGTCTACCTATACAAGTAGTTATGTCTCTTCGAATTATTTGCCCTGTTAATGACGTAATGCATTGACAAAATGCGCAACCAGATGTTCGAATATTCGTGTTTATTTTAGAGGGAATATTCGAATATTCATTTTTGAGCAATTTTGACAACCCTACTGTGAACTGCATTAAATGAGCATATACCACGGGAATTGAAGATTGATCGGATTTATATTTATTTTGCGGAGGTGTAAGGTATAACACAACCTGCATGTTATTTTATTTTTTTATTTGTTTAGATTGTTTAGCCCGTTTTGTTATAAGCACCATTGCGAGCAGTGGGCCTATCTGCTGTCTTAGCTCATCAAAAATGCCTTTTACTGTGGTGGTAATAGTAAGCTAAATTAACTAACATTGTAATGCTTAAGGTGTTATATATCTATGGATTGTATTATAGGCAAGACAAGTCCAGTTGATTTGAGAGGCTAAATTGATTAAACATGCGGTTAACTCGCTGTCGGCCGTTGGCCGGTTGTTCATCACTTAAATTTTTTTACTTTGACTTAACAAACAAAAATTGCTCTAAATATTTTTCTAAATTAACTTGATAAACAAACGAAACAAAATATAACTACTTTGACATAAATAAAAAAAATGAACTATTTTAATGGCTGCAACAATGTAAAAAACAAACAAACACAGGCTTTAGTTGGACTCGGGCCGAGAATTTTGATAAGCTGTCGGACACGGGCCGGGCTAAGGCCTTAGCGTCTCGGGCCAGGTCCAGGCTAGGGCCTAGATTTGAGGCCTGTGCAGGGCTCTACTGCAGCCTATCTGGCAACCTCGAGTCAGGGGGTGGGGGAGAGGGGATAGTGATTGCAGTACCAGTTTTGGCCACAATCTTACATACACTTCCTTTAAACATCTGGCTCATATTCGCGAACGTATTCTCAAAACTGTATTCAAAGATTCAATAATTGAATCGTTGATGACTGAACCAGTGCAATTCACCTTTATTGTTTTTTAGAAAAAAATATACTTACCGTTACACACCTCGGGTCATTAGCGACCCTGTACAGTTGTTACAAATAATTAATTGAAAAACAGGCTTTCTTTTATAATTTAAATATTGTTTTCTTGTTATATTGTTTATAATTAAATAATTGAGTAAAACTAGATGGTTTATGCCTAGCTTAAAATAATGAATGAGGTGGAAGGTATGAATGACATTCGAGCTATGCGTTTAATGGGTTAAAGATGTTTAAATATTTTTACTGAAAAACAAGACAAACGTGCTGAATAAGACGTGTGGATTTTTTTGGTAGTGAAACTTCCAGCTGCTGTGCCTCTTGAGGACACATTGAGTTTGATAGTGCCTGAATGTGTTTTCTCAGTCCGTCTTCTCGCTCACTGTCAGAAGACAAGTGGAAAAAGACTTGAGTGTATGCAGAGATGGAGAATTACCCAAAGTGCCACTACTATAAGCACACTGTCACATGTTCAAAACAAAGGAACGTCACATTCTCAGAAGAGATTGATGTTTAGATTTTAGCCCTCCGGTGAACACTTTTCTGGTTGAGGAACAAAGATACATGATATCGTTCTCCCTTCTTCGCCCTTGATCTCTTTTGAAGCTAAAAGCATTGAGTTAGTTTTAGGTTGTGCTTCATTTCCTGTCTGCAGTGCCCATATTAGGATGTTGTGGTATTTACACTTCACATGGAAGACTTGAAACAGTCTATGCAATTATTAAAACATCAATGCAATGCAGTGTGCTAATCCTAGAAATTAAGTCCGGGGATCAGCAACTACCTCATACACATCATGCGTCATTGTATAGTGTTTTGCGATATATCACAGTGACATAATTGGATTGTGATTGGCACTGTGCCAACTGCGTGGGAGAGAGAGATATCGCTTTCAGTATTTCTCACTCGGTTGGCTTCACTTTCGTCCAATACCGCATCTCATAGAAGCGACTGTGATGCACTGAAGGTGACCACCACCATTAAATGTCAAATTATATAACTGAATATAAAAGATACAAATATTTAAAAAGGATCCTGATGCATTGGTGCATTTTTGTATAAGAAAAAAAGATTTGCAAAATGTTCAAAGAACAGTTTAATGAAATCCCCTATTTTTAATACAATTTGCACGTAACATGCCTTCAAATTGTGGCTCTTGACTGACCATTGTTCATGTTTGCATTCCTCAGAGAGAAATCTGATGGTTCACTGGTGATCTTTGCGGAGATAATAGAGCATTATCAAGTTTGGAAATGCTGAGCTGGAACAATACACAATTGTTTTGTTTTAAGTGTACCGTAGGGTGTTATATTTGGCCCTAAAAATTGTCAACAGCAGCACTTTTCACCCCTAAGGGACTTATGGGAGGGTCACAGAACAACCTTTTCTTTTCTTAGATGCCATGGTCTCTGAAACAATATCACAATGGTGGACTTCGTCAGAGTGCCATGTTATATCACATACTAGGCCCTGGGCTTGTGTTTGGAGCCAATACCAAAGGTCATCGAGGGTGGCAATTCCCTAAGGCACTTGCGCAGACTGGATATTGTGTTTCTATTTTGGGAAGAAAACATTGCAGGTGTGGTTCAAAAAGAGCAGCTTGCTGGGTAAGGCTTATCTTGTTCTGCTTTGAAGCTCTTGACATCACTGCATGGTTGCAAGATAACATTTACTTTCAGGTCACTGGCCATTCTTTCTTAAAATCAGTAGTGTTTTCCTCACAAGCATCTATGTCTATAAAAAAGGATTAAGCTCCTCTTAAAGGTTAAAATAGCTGGGAATTATGCCTGTGTGAACTAGCTATAAAACAATAACTCATCTCAAAAATGTTCAGCCATTTTGACCATGATTAATATTCACTCACCTGAAGGATTATTAGGAACACCTGTTCAATTTCTCATTAATGCTATTATCTAATAAACCAATCACATGGCAGTTGATTCAATGCATTTAGCGGTAAGGTCCTGGTCAAGACAATCTCCTGAACTTCAAACTGAATGTCAGAATGAGAAAGAAATTGGATTTAAGCAATTTTGAGCTTGGCATGGTTGTTGGTGCCAGACGGGCCGGTCTGAGTATTTCACAATCTGCTCAGTTACTGGGATTTTCACGCACAACAATTTCTAGGGTTTACAGAGAAAAACATCCAGTATGTGGTAGTCCTGTGGGTGAAAATGCCTTGTTGATGCTAGAGGTCAGAGGAGAAAGGGCCGACTGATTCATGCTGATAGAAGAGCAACTTTGACTGAAATAACCACTCGTTACAACCAAGGTATGCAGCAAAGCATTTGTGAAGCCACAACACGCACAACCTTGAGGCGGATGGGCTACAACAGCAGAAGACCCCACCGGGAACCACTCATCTCCACCAAATAGGAAAAAGAGGCTATAATTTGCACATGCTCACCAAAATTGGACATTTGAAAAACTGGAAAAATGTTGTCTGGTCTGATGCGTCTTGGTTTCTGTTGAGACATTCAGATGGTAGAGTCAGAATTTGGCATAAACAGAATGAGAACATGGATCCATCATGCCTTGTTACCACTGTGCAGGCTGGTGGTGGTGGTGTAATGGTGTGGGGGATGTTTTCTTGGCACACTTTAGGGCCCTCAGTGCCAATTGGGCATCATTTAAATGCCACGGCCTACCTGAGCATTGTTTCTGACCATGTCCATCCCTTTATGACCACCATGTACCCATCCTCTGATGGCTACTTCCAGCAGGATAATGCACCACGTCACAAAGCTTAAATCATTACAAATTGGTTTCTTGAACATGACAATGAGTTCACTGTATTAAAATGGCCCCACAGTCACCACAGATCTCAACCCAATAGAGCATTTTTGGGATTCGGTGGAACGGGAGCTTCGTGCCCTGGATGTGCATCCCAAAAATCTCCATCAACTGCAAGATGCGATCCTATCAATATGGGCCAACATTTCTAAAAAATGCTTTCAGCACCTTGTTGAATCAATGCCACGTAGAATTAAGGCAGTTCTGAAGGCGAAAGGGGGTCAAACACAGTATTAGTATGGTGTTCCTAATAATCTTTTAGGTGAGTTTATATTTCAATATTAAGGCAGCACTGGAACCATAATTTTAACCAGACAAATATCATTGCCAAGTAGATTTCAAATGTTTAATCCAAGAAGTAAAATACATTATAAATGTTGTTTAAAATAATCAAGCCATCTTTTCACCATTTTTCCCCCCTCACTATATTTAAGATTTTATAGCTACAACCATCAATAATGTGATTTTGGAGTGTGACTACATGTTTGTCCATCCAATGGCATTAATTTATTATGAATTATTTTTGCAATTCCATTTAATAATGTTAGTAATGCATACATTATATAATTCACCTCCATGTTTATTTCAGGAGCACTACATGCTTTCATATTGTGAGACAAGGAAGGATTGGGGAACCAGTCTGATGACGCTGTCCTTTGGAAACATAATATATGAAAATAAATATTCATGTTTCATTTTATATTTCCATTGAAGTTATCTTGAATATTAAATAAATCAACCAGTCTTATTTAGAATCAGCCTGTTTAGACCGGATGTGGTCTTAATCACTAGGTCTCTGTGTAAGCATGATGCATTAATTATGGGATATTTCTTGGGATGCGCTTTGATGTGCTGTTGTTTGTGCCTGTTTGACTTGGAGCCCCGGGCCTATTTTTGTGCGGGGCCTTTGGGACATGGGGACGGACACAACAATCAACCGGTCAGATCTGGAATGAGATGTGGGAACTGGGACGTCCTCAGTTCAACAGAAGGGGGTCATAGCGAGAGCATGTGTGGGGTGCATGCAGCATTTTAAAAATAGTCATCGTTTTTCAAGGAATTTTCTATCGAAAAGCTTTTTTTTTTGACAGGTTTGAGAATAGTAAATTATGATAGCGATGGTGTGTTTATTCAGTGGAATTGAGGATGGTCATTGATTTTCCTCAGAGCTCTGACATTCAGCTATTGGTTTACATGGTTTGGAGTGGTTAGTCTTGATATGGGTTTTTATCACGTACACTAATAACTATATAAATCCTGCAAAGGCAATTGTTCTGCATCTGCTGGCTTTTGATATCGCGGCTCTACTTCCTGCTCTCGACTATGCGGACTCCATTCCCGAGGTCACTACTGCAGACTCTGTCCCAAATCTGGTCAAGATGTCAGCGGCATATTCAGACATAGGCAGCTTCACTTTTCTATGGTGGAAGGCCGTTAAGTGTGAACATATTTTTAAAAATGTTATGGTCTCTAGTATGCACAGAGTCAAAACTATGCTGCGTCACAATTCGCATAACCATGGTACTGTATGTTGAAATAAGTATTCAAAAGTTTTTCTACCCAGATGGTCTACTTTTCCCGGTTAGAATCAGAACCAGATCCATGCAGGCTTTGATTGCTAATATTGCCCTCAACCCATTGAGAGTTGGACAAGGATTTGATTGGAGCTACAAACACGGATAAAAAGTGTTATAAAAACTACAAACTTGGCAGATGTGCGAGTCTGACGGTTAAGTAGAGAGGTTTAGATAAAGGGGTTTGAGTGATTAATTATCAGTATCTAACCTTGACTAAAAATTATTGTTATATGTTATCCAGCAACAGCATTGAGAACTTTTGTAATGATACGTTTGGCCATTAACTTTTAAATGCATCATAATATTCAAATTGCAAACACATGAGGAGAGTATCTGCATGAAAGACCCAAGATCACCTTTTTACTACGTTTCTCTCAGAAATGGTGAGAAATAACATTTAATTGAATGTGGAGGATATTAACTGTGACAAGATGATCGACGGCAGTTTAAACTGTGATGAATGCATGTAACTAAGCAATAGAGTATTTTTTTTTCTTCACAAAACAGTATGTAGGCTACTTTTAGGGCGTAGTACAAGTAGGTGAATTTGAATGCAGCCCAAGAGTTCAGAGCTTGAGCTTTCACCAGACTAAGCTCAAGAGGCGTGATAAACAGGCTGTATGTCTGTATGAAATAGGATAGCCCTTCAACCAATCAGACCACAAGAGTTGTGATCAACAAGCATGGTTCAAATGACTCTGTCTGTACGCAACTGGATAGTCATTCAACCAATCAGACCAACAATCCATCGCTTCTCTATCCGTCATCGTGTTAAACCCAGCAATAGCGCGGCAGGTGGATACGCCGGTTTGTGATTGGTCCCCGCAAATTTGTAACAGAAGCAGGATAGGTTTCAGGTTTCCAGCCTGAGCTGTAGGGCAAAATCAAATCGCCGGGAGATCGGGCTGGGTTTATCCAGTCTAATATATACACTGATATTCAATTCATTTTTGTGACGCACTCCATTAACGTCACGGAAAGGAAACCGGGATGGCAGAACGCGGCATCCTGTTTGTTTTCTTTATTTTACAAAAGCACAATGTTTTTTTTTATTTTAAGTGTAGATCATGCACAAATAAAAAGACTTCATTTTTCCGAATTATGTCTTGCTTTAATCTGTATGACCATAGTTTATGCCATAAAATAAAATATTTAAAGCGGTTTCGATTGTTATAGTTAGACAAAATCATTTGGTCACTATTACAGTCCAATGATGAAATCTGTGTGTTCTGGAAATGGGTACGCATCAATCGCTGTCTGGAATCGCTTGGCTTTCCTTTGCGCATCAGCTTATGCAAGAGTGCATTCTGTTTACTGCTCAGTAGGGAGGCTGTACTGTACCAACCAGAGGACTAAATACCGCTAAGTGGAACAAACTGCAATTTGCAGTACTGTCTGTTCAAAGTAAATGAAAAGAAACCTAACATTGTATCAAACGGTGACGTCAATAGAACCATTATGCATGGATGCATTTAGAACATAGGGTGAGTTAACTTTTGTTTCATGCCGTCTGTAAACATCCAAATTAATGCAAATATCTTATACAACACAAGGTTCATAAGAAAAACACAGCTGGGTTGCCGGGAATATTGGAACGTTATGTTTACACTTTGATGCATGTGGGGTTTTCTACAAATGTTTCCCCCTAGTTGATGTGATTGGTGGATACGCGACATGCTTGATGTTGCTGAGTAGCGCTTATTTATGTTAGGTTGCTGCTTTTCCCATCCTTCGTCTCCTAGCCTCTACCCATTTAAAGCAGAGTATGTAACTCCATCTGCACTGTTTACAAATCACAAGTCCAAATTGTAGCAGAGAGCATGAGTTCTACTGTGTTGTATTAAACAACTGCGCTGTTTGTGAAAGGGAATAGACCATGTTGCTCATGTGGCTGATGTTACATGGGTTATTGACACAGATTTTTGTGTCGTCTCTTTATTAAATCTATCAGCATGTTGTTTCGATACTACTTTTTTGTCAAAGTGGCCAGGTAACAAACTGTTATTAGGACTCATATTTGCAGTATTTGCAAACTTTTTTGGTACTATTTTAAGTTCGGGACGAATATTTCCCATGAACTAGTAAAAGATGCGAATGGACAACATTCAAAGTGTTCCAGTTTGGACCGCTCTGGCAAATCAACATTTGCTGATGTGATTTGTAAATGACGTTGAACCTGACATTAGAGAGGGCCTATTCGTGTGCTAATGTAATGAATCATTGTGTGTTGCAATTGAACAATTTGTTTTTAATGAGAAAAAGGGGTGTTTGGCATGTTTTTTTAGGGAGTCTACATACTGGAGTACACCATTTGCTTCCTTTTAACTTTGTTCAAGTAGACTTGACATCCATTCTGTCACTGGAGTCCAAAAATAACGAAACCTCTGAGATTTGAAACTGTGAACACTGAACAGATACGCAGCTAAAACTGAGACTGTGTTTGCTTTAGACCATTTTATCAAAACTTTGTTCATATTCTACAATATTAGGACAAGCCTCTAATATTGTCTCTGCAGTTCATGTCCATGTCTATCTATTTTTGTAATGTATTTATGTAATAAGGAATCACATGTATTTTATATATATATATACATACATACATACATACATACATACATACATACATACATACATACATACATACATACATACATACATACATACATACATACATACATACATACATACATACATACATACATACATGCATGCATGCATGCATACCAACCCGATCACACATAAATGCGTATAAATAGTACGAGTGTGCAATGTCATGGAATGTATACGCCAAAACTCATTTTGGCGTGCATATGGTACGCACTTTATGGCGTATATATGACACGCGTTTGGGTAGGTTTAGGGTGGTGGGGCGTATATATGACACGCGCTTGGGTAGGTTTAGGGTGGTGGGGTGGGGGGTTCGTATGTATAATACGCCATAAAATGCGTATCATATGCACGTGAAAAACAGCGTGCCATAGACACGCCAAAATGAGTTTTGGCACGACATTGCACACTCGTACTATTTATACGCATTTTTGTGAGAATACCCTGTACATACATACATGCATACATACATGCATACATACATACATACATACATACATACATGCATACATACATACATACATGCATACAAGCATACATGCATACATACATACATACATGCATAAATGTAGTAAATATTTTTTTAAAAATCACTACATCATATATCCAGGTTTTCCGAGATTTTTAGCTTTATTTTAATATTTATTTTGTCTATTATTTGATTAGGCAGCCTAGTTGTAGATTGTATAAACCTTTCTGAAGGTTTTTTCAGGCAGGTTTATTCCTCAATGTTGATCTGTTTGTGTGTCCTTATAATCACCAGACTTTAGTAATAAAATGAGGTGGTGCTGGTCAAGATTTCATTTTAGTAATGTTTTTATGATCTTATGGTCTGAAAATAGACAAATGCTATTAATAGCAGTGTGTGAATTGTAAGAGATCAGACCGCTAAATTATTAATCCTTCCCATTTGGTCAGGCTCATCTGTTCTTTCATAAAGTGCCAGATCCAAAACAGGAAATGACTCCGCACCAGCTTGTAATCTTTCAACTAAACAGACATTTCCTGCTCAACTTGTTTTTTGACTTTTTCTACCATCTATTACAACTAAGGACCCCCCCCCTCTCTCTCTCTCTCCTCTCCTTCTCTCACTCTTTCTTCAGTTTGCATCGTATGGACAGAATCTCTGTAGATGTTATTAGTTTCTCATGCTGGTTGTGTTGTCCCTGCCGTCACATGGCCTTCATCTCCTATTTGATTTTCCAGTAATATCTGAAAGCAATGTTCCCTCTATGTTTTGTTCTTGGCAAGCAAATAATGTTGCATTTGGACAGATCCTTGGGCCACCTGAACAGAAACATCCCATGTAACAGTTTAGTTCTTAGATTATCAAATTTTCTAGAGCTCCTCTTTGAAGACGTTTTGATACATTACAGTTGTTCTCCATTGGTTTGGCTCATTTCTCAAACAGAAATTACATTCTCTAAACAACACGGACAAACCTCCAAACCGCTTGGCAATTGTTCACGACAGAACTGAATTTCTCATTCATTTCATCAAATTGCAAATGTCTAAGTACATGTCTCAATGTCTAAGTACATCTTTGCAAATTATTAAGTACAGGTAGCCTAATTTTAGCACAGTTTCCATGTGATTGGATCTTCTTGATCTAAACTGATTGTGGATTCTCGGTCTAATGGTTGTTCGACACAAAACATGTCAGCGTTTTTTCATTGTATAAGTCATCACATGCACAATAGTCTGTTCTGTTGTCAAAATGAGTCAAGAACATAATACCATGAATACTGATATGAATTCCTACTGATATGAACATTTGATAAATGTATTACAGCAATTGACAGTCAGGTGACAGCAGTGTGTGGATGGCTAGGAGAGGGAGGGTGAGGACAGCGACCAGTGAAGAACTGTTAGTTGTGAAACTCCAGCTTTATTTACAGCACTGTAGGGTGCATATCATTTTCATTGTTTTTTGTTTGTTTGTTCTGGTGTATGGAAGTTATTCTATGTGTGTGAATTCCCTTGGCAGTATGAGTGCAATGTGTGATGTCAAACCTTCGAGCCTACTCTTACTCTAAAATCCTATATCTTTTTTTTTTTTCAGTTGTATACATTGTATTCTGTTAACTATTATGAGGGATATTTCAATGGTCCTCTGCCATAGTGACAAAACATCTAAACATTTTGACTTGCAGTGCTTACTCAATGCCAAAGAGACAAAGCATTTTGGGGGCACTGACTGTTTAAATGAGAAGGAAATTTAACTTTTGTCACTTGAGTGAACTGTTTTGGGACAGGTATGAGCTTTTGTAGGTGAGCCATGTTGTGCCGAACCATTCACGTTATTTTGGCAAAAGCACCAAAAGTGTTTCAAGAAATGAGCCATACCAATTGAGAAGGATCTATGCCATTTTAATGGCACTGACTCTTTAAATTGGAAAAGGATTTAGTTTTGAAGCATAAGTGAACAGTTTTGGGAGAGATATTAGCTTTTGCAAGTGAGCTATAGGGTTGTGCTGAACTGTAAGACTGTTTTGCCAAATGATCTTAGAATTTTGAAGAAATGAGCCAAACTAATGGATTAAAAACTGTAAGTAACAAAAAAGGAAATGACATTTTTTGGGGGGATATTTAAACGGACTCAAGATGGCTGTGTCATTTAAAGGCGCAGTGTGTCATTTTTAACACAACTAGCATCTGTTATTTGACAAAAACATAGCGATAATAACTAGAGCTGCACAATTAATTGTAAAGATTGCAATCTCGATTCAAACACGCATATCTTATTCCTAAATGGCAATGATTCACCTGTATGTAATAAAGAGGCCTGAAATTTATTCAAAATGAATAAATAAACGCGTTAACAAAAATTTATTTTAACGGCACTCATTTTATTAACGCGTGATTAAAACAGCGCGCTTTTTCTGTTTGATCCGTGGCTTAACTCGTAGTTGGAGAAATCGTGTTCAGCCATAGACGTAAAGGATGCAGCAGCAAACATTTATAGGGAAAGAAAAGGGTTAACATTAACATTACTATTCTGAAAAAAGTGCAGTTATTGCCTATAAGCTACCATATTTTCTGTTTAACTTTTATTGGACTCCAGTCAAAAGAAAAGTGTTTTTACACTGAGCATATTGTCTGCATTCGAAGTCCGAGCGTGATGTGCGAATACAATGCAAGCTCACTCTCTCGCATATCCGAGCGGTTAATCATTAACACTAACAAATCATTAATCATTAACATTAACAATTATTTTTCTGAACAAGAGCTCCCCCAAGTCCGTGTTTCTCTCACTGTTCGCGTGAATCGTGCCGAAGTTCGGCACACACATAAAATACTGGCAGTTCAATAGGGAACGCGCATCTCTTAAAGGGGCCACACTATATTACTACTCGTGGAATATGGACCTCCTCCGGGTATGGTGTGATTCTGCTGCGCTCCCAGGTCCGCATGACAGCTTTCACATTATCAATTTTTCATACGAACTGTGCCCTGTTCTGGACTAAACTGCCAGTGTAAAAACTCCCTTTATTTATATTCTTAAATGAGAGAAATCACTGCTTATTCTGGATTTTGAAGCTTAGGGTTAAGAGATATGAACAATGTTGACCTTTGATACATGTCTAGTCTTCATGCTCTGCGTATGGTTTCACTAATAATAAACGGACATTTGCATAAAGCATGCATATTTGTCCATACCCATATCCATGTACCCAACACATTCATTTAAGATGCATTAACAACTGATAAAAATGTGCGATTAACTGCGAGTTAACTCATGACAATCATGCGATTAATCGCGATTAAATATTTTAAACAATTTACAGCCCTAGTAATAAACCTTTGACAAGTACAATCACAGCGAACAGTCAAATCTGCCACTGAGCCACAGAGAGCATTTGTCATGTATAAAACCATTTCATAAACATTACTTATTATTTCTTTATTATTCTTCATTACTTACTAGTTATTTCTGTTACAATAGTTCAAATTATTTTCCAATTATCACAAAGTACTGGGATGAAAGTTTATAATTCAGATGTAAACACTGATGCCTATGCTAGCAGCAAAATGAAGTAAATTTCCTTTTTAAAAGTAACTTATTGTTACACCATTTGGTGGCGACAAGCTAAAAGTATTTGTCATTTGAATCATTCATTCAAAATATTACAGTGTACATATATTACAATATTAGAAAATACAAGTGATTCACCCAGTAATTTAAAAAGGGGATGTCTTTATGAGTGAGTCATTGAAGAATTCATTCAAACATTTAAAAATGTTTTTTAAAGAGGCGCTTTTATGACATTTTTTCCACATGCATTATACTAACTGTAGATTAACGATTTGCATTTATTGGCGTTCATGGGTTCAGCAGTGATTACATAGAATTGCTGTATTTATTCTTGAAAGTGGGAAGTCATCCATTTAAGATAATATATGTCATTTCAGTCTGTTTTTGATTGCCGCCCATGCAATTTTGCCTTTGAGAGTCTGTGTGATTGGAGACAGTGCTGCTTAATGTGCTGACACCTGGTCTATTACACATTCTGTTTTCAGTTAACACCCTTTACCAACTTCATGTGCAAGTAATGCATCAAAGACATGTCGGCTCATGCATTTCTGTTCTTGCTCAGACGAGCATATGATGTGTGCAACAATCTGGTTTATGTGGCTGGGTTCAGTAGAGGAAGAAAAGTCTTAAAAGTCTGCTTCATAAGACACAAGACAGTCACAGTACTCTTCTTTGGGCCTGCCACCATTTCCTCTGGAGAGATGGGGGCCTGGATATTTTTGTGCAATTCAGATCTGAGTGTGTCCCTTTTTGCTTTCGTGCAGGTGAACCGTCCCCCACTGTAGTATCCTGTCCGAGCCAAGGACATGGAGGAGTGCGAGTCCGCCCCTGCCAGTTTCAAGAGGAGGGCTTGGGCTCAGAGCCGAGACTCCTGGCAGGCTTCTGAGTCTCAGGACCAGGGCGCAGAGGAGACGCTGTCTGCCCAGCCTATGGAGGATAAGACTTCCACAGCCTCAGAAACAGGTACAGTGTTTCTATTAATCGTATAACGGTTCCAGTTTTTCAGGTTGTTTCGGTTCTGTTGTTACAGTTACTGCACACTACAACGCTTGCATTTACTCCTGGTTAAATATCATACTGATTTTAAAATACAAGCCACTCAATAATCTTTCACCTTCATACTTATCTGACCTTCTTAATATCTACACTCCTGCTCGTACTTAAAGATCATCTTCTGCATTCGCTCTTGTTCTCTCTTGACCTTGCACGACTTCTATAGGCTCCCGAGCCTTTAGTCATTCTGCTCTTTACTCATGAAACTTGTTGTCACAGGATATGCGAAACTCTGAAACTGTCTTCTTGTTTTTAAATCTCACCTTAAGACCCCTCTTTTTAGGCAGGCCTTTATGTGATTGCTTTTATGCTTGCATCCAGTCTGTTCAGGCTGTAATATTGATTAATTTCTGTTTATTGTTGATTGTTTTATTGTGTTTGTAAGGTCTCCTTCAGTGTCATGTAAGGTGCCTATAAAATATTATTATTATTATTATTATTATTATTATTATTATTATTATTATTATTATTATTATTATTATTATTATTATTATTATGTAGTATTAGGGTTGAATTTTCTGAAATGTATAATTTCAGCAATATTTACCATTTTATATTGTTGTGTAAATGTTTTGATATGTGAAAAATACCACACAAAATCATATACTGCAGATTTTTTTGTTATGCAAATAAGTTATTGATTTTAAATCTTTTGGTTGAAATGGACGGTTTGGACTGATTCATGAAAATAAATGTAATTATCATTAACAATATTTTTGCTAACAGCCAGAGGTGTTGCTCTGATTCTGTAGAAACTGCTTTTCCTGACATTGTTTTTTCTTCCTCAACAAATATGATGTTTATAATGCAATTTAAAAAATAATCATATTTTCTGGTGAGAGGGAAAAAAAACAATGCCAGGAAAATCATTACAAATATACTGTGAATATATTCGACATCCAAAGTTCATCATTACTATTTAAGGGTGTTAATTGCGCACACACAGAATTTAATTTAGACTGATACTGATAACTAATATTATAACACATTGTTTACTTGAAACGATTTTATTGCCTCTTTAAATATCACATAGCTGTTTTTTAACCACACTTTTACATGAATTAAGCCAACATAAGTCTGCTTTTGGGGAATGCTAGCATTTATTGGGCTGTACGTACAGCAATACACAAATATACCGTAAGTACTCGTATAAATGGACACCAAATGTGTGCAAATTTAGGCTGATATGTAGATGTTCAGAGGCAAAGGATATGGCAAACCATACGATTGTTGTTTTTATCATTTAAATTGGCTTTTGGGGGTTTGAAGCTCCGCAGGATTTACTGGAAGTCATAATGCTGTTATGAACACAACAGAGAGAGATTACAGAGGTTTGGCTGCTTGGCTTGGCATTTGATTCGCCATGCAAGTCACGATAAAGCAATTAAGAGCAAAGAAAACATTCTGAAAAAATAGAAATCGCAGACCACACTTCAGAGAATGCCCTGTGTTTGTCATCATGGTTATATTTGTTTACTGTTTGTTTGTTTGTTTGATGTTGTTTTTCAGGAAATTAATTTGGCTATTACACGGAACAGTTATTTGTATTTTTTTTCCCTTCAGGTCGTAATCCAAATCAAGTGGAGAACTGGCTCAGGACCTGCAGGTGAGTTACCTAAAAAAACACTCATAAAATACAAATGCAAATGCTGTGAGAAAGACATGTGTACACACCACAGTGTGACGTGAATTGGTAAGTAAACAAATCGCTCCGATGCGTTCCCGGCAGAGAAAAGCGTTCTGTCCCCTGTCTCTCTGGTGTTGCTTGACAAGCTGTAAATTTAAGAGAATTATGTGAATAGTTCAGTGGGTTCAGACCATGATCTTCCAAGAGTCAGAAAAGTTGTTACTTGTGAGGACTGACTATTGTCCTTTGTGCTGTGCAGGTTTTTTTTTTGGTGGTCTGTTTGGGTATGTGGGGGCTCATTAATGCTGAAGTTGTCCTCTGAGAGTTTTAAGTCTTTCTCGCTGTACTGCCAGGCTGTTTTTTTAAGATGTACGACTGTTTAACTCTAAAACGCAGGAGGAAAGGGCCATTGATTTACTTTGTAGATATACGTCCCTCATGACCAACATAAACCTTCCTTGTGAAAAACAAAACACAGAAATTCCGGAATTGTTGGTGCATGTCCTTCTCTGCTGTTTCATCTTGTGCTCTAAAAGGAAGCAATGCAGGTTTGTTTGAATGTTGAAGAAAATGTGGCTGAATGCCATTTGCTCAACTGTTTTTGTGGAACATCTGAGAATCATTAGTTGTCAATGATGCAATAACATTTATTTGCTGTCTTTTTCTGAATCTTTGAGTTTAAAAGCCGGAGTGAATTAAAGTTCTGTTTGCTTGCATTTTTGGTACAATGAAGATGTCACCAACATGTTCGGAATTATTCATATTGATAAAGTTATGCTGCTGTCCCGAAGTGAAAAATAAAAATAAAGTAAAAAATCTGGTATGCACCATTATAAAGACATGCATGCAATTTGGGGTTAGTGATATATTTTTTTAATGCCTCTTATGCTCTACATTTATTTGATGAAATATATGGTACAAACGGTGACAGTGGGGCAAAAAAGTATTTAGTCAGCCACCAATTGTGCAAGTTCTCCCACTTAAAAAAATGAGAGTAATTTTCTGTAATTTTCATTATAGGTACACTTCAACTATGAGAGACAGAATGAGAAATCCAGAAAATCACAATCAGTTTTTTAAATAATTTATTTGCAAATTATGGTGGGAAATAAGTATTTGGTCACCTACAAAAAACAGATTTCTGGCTCTCTCGGACCTGTAACTTCTTCCTTAAGAGGTTCCTCTGTCTCCCACTCTTTACCTGTATTAATGACACCTGTTTAAACTCCTTGTCAGTAAAAAGACACCTGTCCACAACCTCAAGTAGTCATACTCCAAACTCCAGTCTAGCCAAGACCAAGGAGCTGTCAAAGGACACCAGAAACTAAATTGTAGACCTGCTCCAGTCTGGGAAGACTGAATCTGCAACAGGTTAGCAGCTTGGTGTAAAGAAATCAACTGTGGGAGCAATTATTAGAACATGGAAGACATACAACACCACTGATAATCTCCCTTGATCTGGGGCTCCACGCAAGATCTTACCCTGTGTGGTAAAAATGATCACAAGAACGGTGAGCAAAAATTCCAGAACCACCTGGTGGGACCTAGAGAATGACCTGCAGAGAGCTGGGACCAAAGTAACAAAGGCTACCATCAATAACGCTACGCCACCAGGGACTCAAATCCTGCAGTGCCAGACTTGTCATCCTGCTTAAGTCTGAAGTTTGCTAGAGAGCCTTTGGATGATCCAGAAGAGGATTGGCAGAATGTTATATGGTCAGATGAAACCAAAATATAACTTTTTGGTTAAAAAAAAAAAAAAAAAAAACATCAACTCAACATGTTTGGAGAATGAATGCTGAGTTGCACCATACCTTTCTTTGAAGCATGGGGGTGGAAACATCATGCTTTGGGGCTGTATTTCTTGCAAAGGGATCAGGGTAACATTTTAAAGTAAAAACCATCAGCAAGGAGTATTTAAAGCATTAAAGATGAAACGTGGCTGGGTCTTTCAGAATGACAATGATCCTAAACACACCACCCGGGCAATGAAGGGTGGCTTCGTAAGGAGCATTTCAAGGTCCTAGAGTGGCCTCCAGATCTCAACCCTATAGAAAATCTTTGAAAATCTGTGTTGGCCAGCGACAGCCCCAAAACAACACTGCTTTAGAGGAGATCTGGGCTGCGTTCCAGTTCGTTTTTATCATGCCCTTCACTCGCAAACTTCCCTCCGTCTCGTTCACTCGGATGTGCGTCATGCCTACGTTGCATGAGTGCCCACTACTGGCGGAAACTTTGCAAATGGACTGAACTGGAACGCCCTAAGCCCTTGATCACTTAGAATCCACTATGGAGTTGATATATTATTTATTTTTTACCTTTACGAAACTGTTTAATGCAGCATTCTATATGTATATGGATGTGTTTGTGTTGTTTTAAATGTTTTTAAAAATAGTTATAGTTGTTTGTGGTGGGGTAAATTAAACGCGATATGTGGTGACGTCACAATCGCGTTGCATTGTGGTATATGAAGCTGCCTGAAGTGTACATATGAAGTAGACTCGCTCACTCGGTCAAAATCGAGTGAGCAAGGGTCTGTCCATACAAACTTCCCTTGTTCACTTCATGAAGTGGAACGCACTTCAAAATGGCGGCGGGGATTCCCCCAAGGGGAAGTGCTTAGGGAAGTTTGCAAGTGCATGTCTTAAAGTGGAGTGGAACGCAGCACTGCATGGAGGAACGGGCCAAACTACCAGCAACATTGTGTAAAAACCTTGTTGCCACTTACAGAAAACATTTGACCTATCATTGCCAACGAAGGGTATAAAACAAAGTATTGAGATGAATTTTTGTTATTGACCAAACACTTATTTTCCACTATAATTTGCAAATAAATTGACAATGTGATTTTCTGGATTTTTTCTCTCATTCCGTCTCTTTTTAAGTGGGAGAACTTGCACAATTGATGGATGACTAAATACTTTTTTGCTCCAGTGTATATTGTGAAATATTATGATGATTCGAAATAACTTGACTCTGTTTGAATATATTTAAAAATGAAATTTAGTCCTGTGATCAAAGCTGAATTTTCAGCATCATTACTCCAGTGACACATGATCCTTCAGAAATCATTCTAATATTCTGATTTGGTTCTTAAGAAACATTTCTCATTATTATCAAAGTTGACGAATGTAAAGTTTAAAAAAACAGCGTTTAATTGAGACTTTAATGATGAAATGATGCCAGCATTTTATTTTTGGGTGATCTGTTCCTTCATAGTTGATTTAATCAAATGCTCCGAACTAGTGTAAATTTCCCCGTTGAACCCAGTGCCACACACTAGGTCAATAAAAATACCTCGTGCTCGTCCTATTCCCAATTCCTGCTCATTATCATTAAACACACACAAGACAGACATCCTCCTACAGGCTGACAGGAAATGTAAGTGTCTCCACCGCCGAGAGTTTGCTGGATATCCGGAGCTAGAAAGACTTTGGTGGTGGTGCTGCTGGTGTTGTGAAACATGGCCAGCGCTCGGCAGAGTGTGAGCTATTCTTAGCCTCGTTGAACGTGGTGTGGTTTTTTTCTCACGCCGTTAGGATCTCCAGGTGTCTGGATGAAAGTGGCAGGGGATTTCGAAGGCGGCGTTTTGTAAGTGCCAAGAGAATCTGTGTCAGCGTTTTGCAGTTCTGTGTGTACGAAGAAACTAACACAAGAGGGAAGGGTGTTTTTGTGTGCGTTTCTGCTCGAGTGACACTTTGAGGGGGAGATTTGGCGAGTGGAATGAGAGGATATGACGTGTTATTGATCTTTCAACAGGACTCCCCTCGGGGCCTCTTTGGACGAACAGAGCGCCAGTCCGTCCAGAGGTGAGTTCATCTTCTTCAGACCAGGTTTTACTGTAAAAGGTTACTCAACTGCTGGATGACTCTGTTCTCCACCACTCCTTGTGAACTTTGGAGCAAGACCTCACAATGCACTACACCGCGCATGCACATTCATTGGCACACACAAGCGCGCACACGTACGCTGATTTGGGGCCAATAGCAGACCCCCACACACTCCAAGCAAAGTAATGCTTGATTAGATGAATGTTTATTACTAAACGGGACTGAAGCCAAGAGCCAGATAATGTGTTATGGATCAGGTCATTCGAAACTGCATCAGCAGTCTTTCTGATAACTTTGTAGGTAAGGCAGTTGCTCTTAAGAGTAAATATTTACTTTTATCTCTGTGCGTGCAAGCTGTATTGCCACATTCGGGCACTGAAGTGCTACTTGGATATATTTAAGTGTTTTTATGTTGAAGAGAATGGGAAATGATCACTTGTTCGTCAGGATAGGTTAGTGCAAAGTGTTTGCTCTCTGAAAGCTGTTCTCTTTGCTTTTCAGGGCCATTAAAGAATGGCTGTAGCTTTGAAGATGACCTGTCCCTGGGAGCTGAGGGTAAGTACTCTCCACTTTCTCCCTCAATCAGATGTAATTGCTCTTAAGTGCACTCCTTTGTGAGGAATGTTCTGAAAAATTCCAAGAATTCCATGTAGGTTCTAAGAGGTTAATGAACCGATTGACAAACAAGAATGACGGCTGGCTGCCTTGTGTCATTGCTGTTGATCGTTTTTTAAACCTACTCTATATTTTAAAAAAATCAGGTCTGCAATTGAACATTTTTTAGTGTCTGATCACATCTAAATTTTTCAGTTGGCCAAATTGAATTTCTTTGAGTTAAATTGCATCAGTTCACAGAATTTTAATTTGGCCATCTGAAAAAATATAGATGTGATCAGTTATTAGAATTTTTTATATTGGAAACTTTTTTTTTTTTTTTTTTCTTACAATGTAGTGGGTCTGTTGTGAGTTTTTAAGTGTTTACACTCTAATTGAATGTAATTTGCTTTTAGGAACACACACTGTGACATGCAGGCACATGCATGTGATATTCAGGTTAAAAGATTGGTCTTGGCACAACAGATAACTTATCTCTGGTTTCATGGTGCACCTGATGGCCCGCGTGTTAGCGGGAAAGGAACGCTTAAATAATAAAAGTGACTGCAGCAAAAGTGTAGCAGAACTCTTATGTTAGCTAGGAATTTTTTTATGCTGATCTGTAAAGTTTTATAGGCATCCTGGATAAACTTATGGTATTTGTTTATGACTGTGGTAAAAAAAAAAAAAAAATGTGAAGGCTGTTTTTATTGTTTGTTTTGACTCATACATGTCTCTACTTGGTGAGAGTTAACTTTGGAACCTGTGTGTGCTACTTAAAGGGTTAGTTCGCCCAAAAATGAAATTTATGTCATTAATGTCTCACCCTAATGTCGTTCCTCACCCGTAAGACCTCCGTTCATCTTCGGAACACAGTTTAAGATATTTTATATTTAGTCCGAGAGCGTACGCAAGTGTATACACACTATACTGTCCATGTCCAGAAAGGGAATAAAAACATCATCAGAGTAGTCCATATGTGACATCAGTTAGTTAGTTAGAATCTCTTGAAGCATCGAAAATACATTTTGGTCCAAAAATAACAAAAACTACGACTTTATTCAGCATTGTCTTCTCTTCCGCGTTTGTATTCAATTCTCAAATAAAGATTCAAACGTTTATGAATCAGCGGATTGATTCATGATTCGACAAACGCGGACGAGAAGACAATGCTGAATAAACTGTGTTCCGAAGATGAACGGACGTCTTACAGGTTTAGAACGACATTAGGGTGAGTCATTAATGACATAAATTTTCATTTTTTGGGGGGTGAACTAACCCTTTAACTTTAACAATGTTTTAGAAAAAAGCATAATACAATATTTATGACATATTAACATTGAAAATGCCATTAATAGTATGAAAAGCACTTGCATTGTTTGCTTGTGGGATGTTCCCTCAACTGTACTGTATTTTCTTGGTTAATTTGCTATCTTATGTGTGGGTGTATTTTTACAGTTGTTGAATGACAAGTTTAAACAACACAACAAGCTGAGGAGAAACTTTTCTGCAGACACTTCGCAAGCCATTGTGCAACTGCAGTCGACCAGATTTCACCCTTCACTGTGTCTGTATGTGAAAGAACGAGTCCAGACTCGTTCCACTGAATGACTCGGCCCCTATCCGCTCGTATTGACAAAAGCACAGGAATCAGGCTGCACCAGTTGTGGGAATTTCTGTGGAAATTTAAGGTTGAGCCTTTTCACTTGAGTGCATGAAAACCAGGATGCCTCAGGCCAGAAAATCTCTGGCTAATGTCCTCTGCGTCCCTGTGTTCAATCTTGTCCTCCTTAGTGAACCAAAACCTGGTGTCTAATGTGATTTGTAACACGAATCATTTGGCAGGTTTAGGATGTGTGCGCATATAATTCTGTCATTGTGCTCTAAGTGCTGAGGAAAATGTTCCACAAAGTGGATTGTCGTCCGGAGTGGATGTTCTAAGCTGGATAAATCACATTTGGAAATTAACATTGTCACAGCATCAAATAAGGCTCCTTCGTAAAGAATTTCGGACAATTCCCACAATGCTAAAATGGCAGCCAGGGCTTTCGTTAATTTCACTTGTGTCAAAGGTTGACAGGTGGTTTCAGAGGAATTTGGTATCAAATTAGGTAGGAATCCAGCACAGCTAAGCCTATATTCTTCTTGCTCTCTCATCTCTACAGCCAATCACCTCCAGAACAGTAGCACAAAAACAGAGGCCAATGGGTAAGCAGGACTTCCAAAATGTTCCCATCTCCTTCTGTTTTGGTCTAGTCACAGGTGGGTGACTGTCTTCTTTCCTCAGCTATGAGATGCCAGCCAAGGCCAAAAGGAGCCAGTTCAAACAGAAGGGCAGAAGTATGAACTCCACAGGGTCTGCGAAGAGCAGCACCACAGTGTCCAGGTACTTTACAGCAAAGACGTACTTAAGTCATTAACACACGTACAATCTGTGTGCTTCTGAAAGTATCTCAACCAGTGATTGGGCAAGGAGTTTAAATATGATAAATGTATAATCATTTTAATGTAGGCATTACTGTAGTTAATGATAATCTGGCCATATATATTTTTGATAGGTATATGATGCATATGTAAATTTGATTAAAAAAATGTGTGTGCGTGCGGGCATGTTTTTGTGACATATGAGGACACAAAAGTGTATAATGACATAGGTATGACATTGGTATTACAAGGAGAGGGTGAAATATGACGACATTGGCCATGTCCCCACTTTTCAAAATGCATCTTTCATACAGGATGAGTTTTTTTGAGAAAGTAAAAATGCAGAAACCTTTCCTGATGGGTAGGTTTAGGAGCAGGGGCAGTGTAGGGGGATAGAAAATACGGTTCGTACAGTATAAAAACCATTACGCCTATGGAATGTCCCCATATGTCACAAAAACAAACGTGTGTGTTTTATGTTTTTGGAAGGGGCTCACCGAGGCTTCATTTATTTAATCAAAAATACAGAAAAATATGAATATTATTATAAAATGATATTATTATTGTAATATTATTACAATTTTTTTTTTTTGTATTTTAATATAATTTAAAATATATTTATTTTTGTGCTGTCGAAGCTGACTTTTCATCATTCCTCCTGTCTTCAGTGTCACATGACCCTTTAGAAATCATACTAATATGCTGATTTATTTTCAATTTTGGAAACTATTCTATTGCTTAATATTTTTTTCAGGATTCTTTGATGAATAAAACGTAAAAACAAAAAACAAAAAAGCCTTTATTTGAAATAGAAATATTTTGAACTACTGTTCAAAAGTTTGGGGTCAGTATTTATTTATTTATTTATTTATTTATTTATTTATTTATTTATTTATTTATTTATTTATTCAGAAATGACGTGTTCAATTAATAAAAAGTGATAGCTAAGATTTATTTTGTTAGAAAATATTTATTTTTATTCATCAATGGATCCTGAAAAAAATTATCACCGGTTCAAAAAAAAAATTTAAACAGCACAACTGTTGACAACATTGATAATAACTGATAATTAAATCCTCATATTAGAATGATTTCTGAAAGATCATGTGACACTGATGACTGGAGGAATGATGCTGAAAATTCAGCTTTGCATCACAGAAATAATGTTACATTTTAAAGTATATTTAAATAGAAAACTGTTATTTTAAATTGTAATAATATTTCACAATATTACAATTTTTACTGTAGTTTTGCTCAAATCAATTTGAAGTGAAGTTATGTTAAGATTTTAAAATTGCATGTGAAATTTCTGAAATGACCCGTGTTGCAAACACTTTACAATAAGCCAAGTTCTTGTTTGTTAACGTTAGTTAATGCATTAATAATATAATATAATTGTAATAGTAATAAATAATATATTGTTACAGCATTAATTAACCTTTGTTAATGTTAGTTAATATAAATATATATATATATATATATATATATATATATATAAATATATATATATATATATATATATATATATATATATATATATATATATATATATATATATATATATATATATATATATTAGGGGTGTAACGGTTCACAAAATTCTCGGTTCGGTTCGATACGATACACTGGTGTCACGGTTCGGTTCGGTACGGTTCGGTATGTTTTAGATACAGCAAAAAGAAAAAATTGGCAGAAATTACCTTTTTTATTATTATTTTATTAACACTAACAAAGTATGATTTTTTTGTTGTTGTATGATTTTACCCATCTTCTATGTAGTTACAGGAATAAGACATTAGCTCTTTAAATTAGCGTGTGCGGTGCGTGTTGTGTTGCCTATGCGTTGCAGGAGCCCCACACCCTGTAGTGCTTTACATATGCTGCGTTTGCAGGCCGCAACTGATCCGCTGTTGCATATCACAAACACAGCATTTATTCATTATTTTTTATTTAAAATCCAAAAGTTTTTACTGAACATGCCTCGTCAGAATTCCAATTCTCTTTGTTTACTCTTTAATAGAAGTCAGGTTACTTAGCCTAGCCTACTACATTTAAACAACATTTTATTAAATTCATTTATTCATATTTTTATACTTTAGATTTAGCTCACACAAGTGGCAAAACATTTAAACATAGTTTATAGCCTTAAATCACAAACATTTTAAATTAGAAACTTACAATAGTCTATTCAAAAACAGCCGACTCTAGTCTTTACTTTCGTTTTTACACCCTTTTAAAAGAAATCCTGCAGGTCAAAAAGAACTTTGCTTTTCACCTCCAAAGTACGAGTGCTCTCCATTATGGCACATTTTTTTAAACCTAAATGCCAGGTAAGGTGTCGTTTTGTTGCTTTACTTGAGAAAAAAAAAAGCCATGTGTTGACTTTGAAACAAGAGTATATTTTAAATGAGATGCATCTGTGGTGAAATTACTAGATTTTCGCGTCAGTGCATGTTTATTTTAATGCGAACGATCTTCTGTCGCTTTAATGCAGCAACGCAGCGCAGCAAAAATAGACTCGGTACAAAAACGATCCGTGCACTGCTGCAGACGCAACGCTCCTGGAACAGACTGACGGACAGCACCCGCGTGCAGTTTGAAAGCTGTCATCCGTTAACATGGGTACGGAAAAAAATACGCACCGCACACGCACTGCAGACGGAGTATGTGTGAAACGGTCTCATATCCGCGGCTATAAATGGACCACTCGCCGCGGTGATGTCTTTTGCCATTTGAATAAGTTGGAAATGTCTGTCTAAATGCTGCGGGGATAGTTTGTGGGATAGTTTGTGGCTGTTTCTCCTTTTTATCGTCTTGTTGTCGGCTTTGATTGACATGACATGAATTATTCCTGCTGTACCATCAGCGACATACCGTTGTTTTTTAATCCATCAATCTTGCCAACACCATCATAGCTTACCAAGAATCCAAAGTTCACCCAAACACCAGACCTGTTGGTTATTGGAGGATCTTCTATTTCTGGTTTGTTAAACGCAATTGCCATTTTGCCACGAGCATTCAGCGCGTAGCCTACTGAGTAAGCGAGCACCTGACTGAGCAGCCTAAAACATATTTGGTGTTTTTTTTTTTTCTTTCACTTCTGCGGTGTCAGGGGCATTGCCTGTTATGTCGTTTTGGTTATTGGGCTACCTTGTTGAACGCATATTATTATATTTCACAAACTTTTTTATTTTCCAAATCTAATTAATTAGTCCAAGAACCGTTCGGTACATAATGCGTACCGCGTACCGAACCGAAAGCCTCGTACCGAACGGTTCAATACGAATACGCGTATCGTTACACCCCTAATATATATATATATATATATATATATATATATATATATATATATATATATATATATATATATATATATATATATATATATATATATATATATATATATATATATTAATGTTCATGTTAGTTCACAGTGCATTAACTAATGTTAACAGACACCATTTTTTTTATTATCAAAATTAAAAATCTATTGGTAAATGCCAGAGATTTGACAAAGATTAATAAATGCTGTAGAATTATTGTTCATTGTTATATCATGTTAGCTCATGTTCACCTTACTGTAAAGTTTTACCAAAATCTTTATATGCAGTGTCCGTAATGCTTTGTTTTGGCAAATATCGGTTGGCTGATGCAGATATTCCACGGATGTGGTTTTTCCTGCAGTGTTTCGGAACTTCTGGACCTGTATGAGGAGGATCCAGAGGAGATTTTGTACAACCTCGGCTTTGGACGGGAGGAGCCCGACATCGCTTCAAAAATCCCTTCTCGTTTCTTCAACTCATCTTCTGGCGCCAAGGGCATCGACATCAAAGTTTACCTGGGAGCCCAGATTCAGCGCATGGAGTTGGAGAACCCGAACTATGCTCTAACAAGTAGGTCAATCGAGCTGTCTACACAATCCCTGACGTATCCCTGTAGCCTTTCTGCCCCTGAGGTTCACACGGATCTGAAAGATGAATGGAGGGAAATATTCAATGTTACCTGCAGAGTGTAGCGATCTTTTTAGAAATGCCTACGTTTGTCCGCTCCTCTTTTTTAATTCGGGAAAAAATCACTACATCATTGTTTCGTTTCGCAGGGCCATGATGCGTAGAAATATGATTGTAGATTAGCAACCAAACAACACGTAAAGGGATAGTTCACCCTAAAATGAGCTCACCATCACGTTGTTCCAAACCTGTATGAGTTTATTTGTTCTGCTGAACACAAGAGAAGATTTTTGGAAGAATGTCTGTAACTAAGCAGAGAGAGCAACCATTGACTACCATAGCAGGGGAAAAAATACTATGGAAGTCAATGGTTGCTCTCTCTGCTTAGTTACAAACATTCTTCCAAATATCTTCTTTTGTGTTCAGCAGAACAAAGAAACTCATACAGGTTTGGAACAACGTGATGGTAAATAAATGATGACAGAATTTTTGGGTGAACTATCCCTTGAAGTCTAAATAGACTGTTTACCTTCTTAATGCATATTCTATGGCTTATTTTGCACAATTGCATGTTATTAAATGTTTGTCCTAGAAATATTTTGACTTCCCTTTTTGGCTCGCATGCAAAGCATTCTCCAGCAACTCTACTCCAGGTTTTCCTGAATTCCCAGTCCTCGCTCACTCCCTGCTCTTAAGTGAAAGCGAAATGTGTAACTACTGTAAAAGTTCTTTCAATATTTTTTTTGTATGTAGAATGTCTACATATTTCTTAGTCTTTTTTTTTTTCTTAATCTCAATAATATTTTAAAAATCGTTTTAGTCTATTAACACGGTTTAATTAAATGTATATTTCTGACATGCAATTGAATTTAAAGGTTTAGTTCACCCCAAAATTTAATTTATTTAATTAATTACTCACCCTCATGTCGTTGGACACCAGTAACACCTTCGTTCATCTTCGGAACACAGATGAAGATATTTTTGTTGAAAGCTGATGGGTGAGAAAGGCTTCAGATATTAGGCCTCCATTGGCATTCAGTACATTCCCACTCACAAGACCCATAAAGGCACTAAAGACTTCGTTACAAAGTCCATCTCACTACAGTGGCTGTACAATAATGTTACAATGCAACGAAAATAGTAATTGTGCGCACAAAAATCTAAATAACGACTTTATCCACCAAGTTATTGACGTGAACTCGACGCATGCGCGAGAATATGACGCAGCTCCACCGTTCGAATACATGACACGGAAGAGGAGGAGCGCCGCTATCACGTGAGTTCACGTCTGAGATAGAGGATGGATACCCGACCCGAGCCTGACGGGTTCCGACGGTACCCGACGGGTCGGGCCGGGTTCGGACAGATATTTAGAAATGACGTTCGGGTTCGGGTCGGGCTCGGTCACGTCAGCGCGAAAAGGCATTGAACCTTTTAAATTTAAAACTGCTTATTATGCAAGCAGCCAATGGGCCTGTTTAACTTGATGCAATGGTTTGTTTTTGTGATTAAAATAAATGTAAAATATTACCCTAACATCCGTCTTCCTGCACGCGGAAATTTGTTTATGTCGCCGTGACAACAACGCGCAACACGTGCCTGCATATTGCCCGCGGCATCCTTGTCATTCCAGTGAGCGCAACTTCAGCGCTGCTGGCGGCAGGACAGCCTTGAAGCCATCCGCAGTTGATGCAATCCTTTTTCTGCATAAAACCTCGATTAGCCTAAACTTTGATGGATAGATTATGTAAATAGATCCCATGTTGCAGTTTAGGAACCATACAGTTTGAGAAAATTGGTAAGATGACTTTCATTTCAATAAGCATTTCAATTGTGTTACGTTAATGTTTTGTTCTGTTAGCTTGGGCCATTTTTAGCAGACCTTTGTTCATTTAATTTCAGTTGGCTATTTGATTGGGCTCTGTGTAACGTTTGATGCCCCGTGTGCGCGCTGATGCGCTCGTCTGTAAACATTTCAGAATGCCTTCCGACAGTTGCTTAATAAAAGCGGGATTTCCACACAAACAAACGTGCGTGTCATTAGTATATGAGGGGAAAAAATTTATTTTAACTGTCGGGCTCGGGTCGGGCTCGGACATAAATATTTTAATGCCTGTCGGGCTCGGGTCGGGTTCGGTTACTGCTCTGTCGGACGCGGGTCGGGCTCGGACAGAAAAATGCAGCCCGATCCGCACTCTAGTCTGAGACCTACACGGAAGACAATAACTTGGCGGAAAAAGTCATTATTTAGATTTTTTTGCGCTCAAAAACTATTCTTGTCCCTTCGTAAAATGATTGTACAGCCACTGTAGTGAGATGGACTTTGTAACGAAGTCTTTAGTGCCTTTATGGGTCTTGTGAGTGGAAATGTACTGAATGCCAATGGAGGCCTAATATCTGAAGCCTTTCTCAGCCATCAGATTTCGACAAAAATATCTTCATTTGTGTTCCGAAGATGAACAAAGATGTTACGGGTGTCCAACGACATGAGGGTGAGTAATTAATGAACTAATTTTTATGTTTAGTTTTTGGGTGAACTAACCCTTTAAGGATGAATCATATACCATGTTTGACCAATATTTGCTTAATTTTTTGTTTATCAATCTTGGCATTAATTATTTAGTTGTGCATGTTCATGTAAAGTCTAAAAAATGATAATTTAATAACATTGTTAAATGTTAATCATCAACCATAAGATGAAAATATCGGTCGACATCGTTATCAGCCAGAATTTTATTATCAATGCATCCTTGATTGCATTATCGATCCTGATGCGAGAGACTGCACCTTTGAGAAAAAAAGAGCACTGCTTACACAACTACTTACAAGTATTTAACCATACAAAGAAGAAAGACAAAGACACCAAAGGAAGGGTTGTGGGAAGTTGTGGTGCCTAGAAAAGAAGTGCTTTTGACTTCAGACCACATTGCGGAACGTTTAATCCATGGTGTTTCTCAATAACTCCATATCTTCAACCAAACACTGAGCTCCTAACCCTCCAACATTTGCTGATCAACAACACTGTGTGTACGAGGGCTGTTCAGGCTCCGCTCAGTGGAAGTAGAGCACAACAAAGCCATTGTCCTCTGTGGGCACAGAAATGAGAGGCAGAGACAGACGGCAACGGAGAGAGAAAGTGACAAGCAGGCTGTGGCACAGCAGAGCTGATTCTGCCATCCGCTCACATCAGGATTCGGCCTGTGTGCCAGCTCTGTGCCAGCTTTTGTGTTGGCCTACATTTGCATAATTCTCACTGAGCCAAGACAAAGCAGTGGAACAGGAAGAACCTTGGTGAGGGTAGGGATGTGTGAAGTCTGAAATTAGGCCTGTTTTGTTGATCGTGAGTGCACTGCATTTGGCTTCAGATTTGTTTTGTTGCTTAGTTTTAGTAAGTGCTAGTCTGGCTGTGAACTGTTTGGGTAAAATGTAGTTTAAAAAAGTGGTAACACTTTATTTTAAGGTTCAGTTATTAACTATTTACTAGTTGCTTATTAGCATGCATATTACTTGGATATTGGCTGTTTATTAGTACTTATAAAGCACATATTAATGCCTTATTCTGCATTCCTTAATCCTACCCAATACCTAAACTTAAATGCTAAAAAAAACAGACCTTACTAACTATTAATAAGCAGTAAATTAGGAGTTTATTGAGGCAAAAGTCATAGTTAATAGTGAATGTGTTACACATACTAAAGTGTTAACAAAAAAGTTAAATACCAGTTATTTCCTCACTCATTCCAAACCAAGAAAAGAACCATAAAAGCCGGTAACTGCATTAAAAAGTGAATAATGTCTGATGGATTAGTTCACTTTAAAATGAACTCAACCTCAAGACATCCTATGTATTATACATTTCTTCTTTCTGATGATCCCAATCAAAGTCATATTAACAAATATCCTGATGTTTTTATGCTTTATTATAGCAGTGACGGGCTCATTGAGTTGAAGCTCAAAAAAGTGCATCCATCCATCCCTAAAAATACCTCCACTCCAGGAGGTTAACTCTTTCCCCGCCATTCTAGCTTCATGCATTCTTCATTTTTTATTTTTATCAACACTTAAATATTGGGTATGTGTCATAAAAAAAAGTTACATTGTGAATAAAAAGCAGAGAAAATCCCGTTTTTGTGATCGAATACGTCCAGATCAGATTCGGAGCGATGATCAAACACAGATGGAGTAGATCGAGTCCATCAACAGCCCTAATGATGTCACAGTCCTGTAGCTCGTCCTATGTCCACATTTCATTCACTAACATTAGGCAGTTTTGATTTATAGTCTGTTTAATCTTAATGATCACGTTATTTTCCATAATGCATGTGTTTTGCTCAGGAGATTCAGTACTCCTTCAGAAAATGCGTAATAGCACCCCCTAGCGTCTAACAGTGAAAACACGGAAATACGGAAAATTCAGTTTTTGGCCAGGAAGCATTTTCTCAGAAATAATGGAAAATTCTGTGGCTGGAAAGACTTAATAAAGTTTGACCCAATATTGATGGGTTTTGTAAGAAAAATATCCATATTTACAACATTATAAATTAAAATATTCATCAGACCACCTTCCGTATTCAACGGATAAAGTGCAACTAGTGCGACGATGACGTTGGACACCTTTCATCGCAAGTTAAATATACAGAAGACGGTCTGGTGGTATTTTTTTCCATATAATTCTGATTGTGAAAGAAGAAAGTCATATACAGCTAGGATGGCTTGAGGGTTAGTAAATCATGATTAAAATGATTGAATTCTTTCATTTTTAGTTTCTCACAAAAAGCTCTGATATGACTTTACAATTAAGTCTTATATACTAATATATAGGGATGGGTGTTTTTTTTTCGTTCGGCATATCATATATTTTTCCCCCTTTTTTATTGCAGGAAAACACAATATAAATAGTGATATAAAATCACTAAAGAACCGAGCACAATTCTTTAGAAAGGAAATTTGAAAATGCTTGTGAAGTAACTCTCAAAGCAGCTCTGGAGATGTTCATGTGGTCATATCTGTATATATCGAGACAGCAGATGCTGAAAACAGTGTGTGTTTGCGTGTGTGTGTTTGCGTGTGCGTATGTGTGTGTCAGATGAAACCGCCCAGCTATTCACTCAGACCTGCAGAAATCACTTTTTAGCGACATGCAGTAACTGGCTGTTGCCACATTTATTTCTGCTGTGTGATAGGCTGTTAAATTAATCCATATCGAGTACAAATATCCAGAGTTTATCGTTATCAAAGCAAATTTTATGGCAATCTCAAAATGATATTGTTTATCACCCAGCCGTACTACGAAATAATGATATGTGTGTGTGTGTTTCTGTCTGTCGTTCTATCTATCGTTATATTCATAAGTCGTGCCATTTTTATTCTTTTATTATTGTATGTTTTCAAACCGATTGCAATTGTATTTGATGGTAACACAGAATCTATAACCTACTTTAACTAAACATTTTTTTTATTAGTTTATTTGCTGAAGGAGCCTATACACTTAATAATATTTAGGGCCCAAGCCCTGAAAGGGCGCAGAGCCCTATTGTTCTTCTAAGGATTATTATTATTATTATTATTATTATTATTATTATTATTATTATTATTATTATTATTTTAACCCGACTATTTGGGCATTTTTGGGGCCCTTCCCATGCTCGAAAACTCTTGAAACTTTGCACACGCATCAGAATGCGCGGCCATCAGGGCCGGGCTGAGGCTGGGACCCGGGCGTGGCAGGGGGGCTCGACAGCGCCCCCTAAAGTGGGCTCTGAAAACGTGGTCTATAAATCAAACACACTTGCACGTACATATATGAAACTCGGTACACATATAGACCTCATCGGGCCGAACAACTTTCGTGCTCTAAGTTATGCGTCAGCCCAACAGGAAGTGAGCTATTATGGGTTGTTCGGAAAACGCATGCTGTGGAATTTGCGATACTCCTCCTAGACGATTCACCCGATCAGCACCAATCTCAGTCAGCATGAAGTCAAGACACTGAAGATGCTAAATTGCAAGCGAATTTTTGATATCTCAAACGGTTTGGCCGTGGCAAAGAGACGAATTTATGGCGAGAAAAGGGAAACAGGAAGTGTGTTATAACTTCTGCATTCATTAATTCATTTTGATGAAACTTCAGCTGTGTGTTCGTTGTAAGAGGCCGATCACATGGATATGACTTTTGTGAGTCAAAGTTATAGCGCCACCAACTGGCAGCAGGAAGTGTCACTTTTGTCCAAAGAGGAGGGTTAGTTTTATCTGCAGTCACCAAACTCGGTATATATATTGTACATTTCGAGCCGGACAACTTTCTAATTTACAGTCATTAGCTCTGACCAACAGGAAGTCAGATAATTTGGTTGGAAGATAACAAGAAGTGGAAAGCGAGCTCTTAGTTTTTACCTTCTCCTCAAAAGCGATTCATTCAATCTTCTCCAAACTCGGACAACATGAAGTAAATATACAGAAGATGCTAAAATGCGAACGGTTATTGGATATCTCAAACGGTGTTCCCGTAGCAAAAGCCTAAAAAACACAAAATAAGAACACAAGTGCCTGGTTCATAAATAAGGCTATACTCCCACCTGCTGGTTATTCTCTATATCACACTGGCTGTTTTTCTGTTTTTTTCCCCCTGTTTTTTCAACACTTATGCACTCCCTTAAATGACCAGTAGAGGGCAATATTGTATAAGTTTTCAAGCAAAAAACCTTGCCTCTGTGTGTGTGTGTGAATGGTTTTCTAGCCTGGTGGGGACTTAAACCTGAATGCACACAGACTCATGGGGACTTCCCAATGGGTACAAAAGCTAATAAATCATATAGAATGAGTTCTTTTGAAGAAAGTTTTGTGTGATGGGTAGGTTTAGGGGCAGGAGCAGTGTAGGATGACAGAATATATGGTTTGTACAGCATAAAAACCATTACGTCTATGAGTCCCCAGAAAGATAGTGAACCAGACATGAGTGTGTGTGTATGTGTGTGTGTTTGTGGGTGGGTGTGTGTGTGTTGCGGATGGGGGATGGTGGATGGGCTTAACTGATAAGAGTTGCCTGCAGCATACTTCAGCATTACTACTGTGTGTGTGTGTGTGTGTGTGTGTGTGTGTGTTCTTTTTTCTAGCCTGGTGGGGACTTCAACCTGAATGCACACAGACTCATGGGGACACGTGTCACTGATTTCTACAGTGTGTGTGTGTGTGTGTGTGTGTGTGTGTGTGTGTGTGTGTGTGTGTGTGTGTGTGTGTGTGTGTGTGTGTGTGTGTGAGCCACTCTTCTGTCTAAAAAGATTACCTCTCAATGCTGTGCTTTGGCCTGCAATAAAGCATAAAACATTTTATTCTGGGTTTGAATAAAAAAAATAATGTATAAAACCAGTTTATTTGTAGGGCATTGACAATATTGTTTTATATAATTAGTTAAATAATTGTGTTAATACAAATAATTATTAATAAAAAAATATAAATATAAAAAAACACTACTAACAAAAGAAAAAAAAACACATTTAATTGTCTTTAAAAAAAAGAAAAAAAGTAGTGTGTGTAACTTAAAAAATGAGAAGATTAATGCCTTTTGTTTAAATATAAATATAAAATAACTAAATATAGAATAACCAGAAGGTTGGAGTGTAGCATTATTTAGTAACCAGGTGGGATATGTCCTAGAGAACACTGTTTTGAAGATAAAACTATATTGTTGATATATTAAAACAGTGTTTTCAGACAGTGAAATAAAAACAATGTTCTCTCACTGTTTAGATTTTGTGTCTGTCATTCCCCCTCCCCCTCACTCTCCCTCTCTCAGGATCACTCTCTGTGTGTGTGTGTGTGTGTGTGTGTGTGTGTGTGTGTGTGTGTGTGTGTGTGTGTGGAGGGGGTCTCTCTCACTCTGTCTGTGTCACCTTGTCTCTTGTTTTTTCATAATTTAACCCTTTCATATCATAATTGCTATCAGCAATATCTATCACTTTATTGTGAAAAATAAGTTAAAAAAAAATGTATTATATATATATAACACTGGTCTTCTGAACTTACAATATTTTGAGCTGCAAAAAATACATTTGCACATAATTGAAAGTGATATCCTAATACTTTTAATTGTTTTCTGTAACATGGGCTTTAAAGAAGTTCATGTGCTGTGTTTGCAAAGATCACGTATAACACCTCTTTAAACTAATTATTTATTGATAGAATTCAAATGGATTAAAAAATTAAATTTCACATGATTTTATAAAAGTGGCTGTTTATAATAAACTTCCTTAAATTATATGCACGCATATTACTCTTACCTGACACTGATATTAAAATCATTGTTGCGGTCTCTGTGATTTGGCTTAATTAATTAATTTATTTATTTATATTTAAAAAAAAATATTGAATGCCACACATATTGAAATAAAAACAAGCATGCTTTTTGTAGCATAAGACTGGTGAACAATCACAATTTACGGTAGGTCAAAAACACATAAAGAGAAGTGTAAGGATAATACAACTTCAGCATTTGAAAAGTATTCTGCACTCATTTTGAAATTGACATTTGACATCATCTGACATAAAATTAATGAATAAAATGTAATTGATCTCAGAGATGTGACTGTTGTGGTTCCTGGTCATAGCAGCACCAGTTGCTGCAGTTAATGAGGTGAATTCAAATGACTTTGACATAGTCCCTTTATTTATTTTTTCCCATATTAAATGCCTATTGGCCTGCTGTGCACAGTTAAGCTGATGCCACCGGGGTGGCGGTGCCACCGGCTTGGGCCCGTCATCGCTGCTCGCAGCTTTAATTTTATATTATATTTTTATTCATATTTAATATAATTTTTGAAAAGTTTTTTTGTTTTGTTGAGAAGGTAGTTGTATTTATTAATGTGCTTTCAAACAGATATCAATTCCATTTGATGGTGCTAATATAAAAAAAAAGAATCACATTAACTAATAAAAATTAATATAAATATTAACAAAGAATCTAACTTGTGTAAATTCTTTTAAATAAACATTTGGATTATTATTATTTTTAGATTACTTGAATAAGTAATTGTTAAACATAGTTATTATCTTAATAATAAGTTATTATTCACAATTTTTCCATGGGTTGTTTTCTATGTTTCGCGGGTTGAAGCGATTATAATGTGATATAGACCCATGAGTGGGAATTTTAGCAGGCAACCTTGCCAAAATAACACACATTTAACACCCCAAACACCATTTTTTTTCCTGGAGAAAACTTTTTTATAATACTTTTGATGAATGAAAAGTAAAAAAAAATAAAATAAAGAAAAAGCAAATGTTTTAAAAATAGAAATCTTTTGTAACAACAGTATACACTACTGGTCAGTAATTTGGGGTCAGTCATTTTTGTTCTTTCTTTTTTTTTAAATAAATCCATAATTGTATTCAATTGAAAAAAAATATGGTAAAGGAGATTTATATTCTTTGAAAATATGTTTTTATTTTGAATAAAAGCAGTTCTTTTGAACTTTTTATTCATCAACTATATTAGGCAGCAGAACTGTTTCCAACACTCATAATGAATCCTCATATTAGAATGATTTCTGAACAATCAAGTGACACTGAAGACTGGAGTAATGATCCTGAAACTTCAGCTTTGCATCACAGAAATAAATGATAATTTAAAGTATAATAAATTAAGAACCAAATATTTGAAATTGTAATAATATATCACAATATTTAAAAATATATATATTTTTATTTTTGATCAAATAAATGCAGGCTTGATGAGCAGAAGAAACTTCTTCTTGTGTCCATACTTTTGGCCTGTTCTGTATTGTGACGCTCCTCTTATTTAATGCCACCTAGATTAATCAACTGTTTATGCTCATAATACCTCATTCGGTGGCCATTTTGACCAATAAGTGGAAATGAATGTTTATTCAAGCAGACACATTACTGTGGGGTGTTTTGTGGACTTGTTCTCCAATGTCTTACATAACTTGCTTCTTCCTCTGTAAATGCTCCTCCAATGGGGACAGTGATCTCGAATCGGACGTGCTGGTCCCTCTTTCACAGAAAACCACACTCTCTGTTCCTCTTTTCTTTTTCTGGCGCATGTCCTGCGAGCCGTTCCTGAGCGCTGACTCAGCCTGCCTGGCTGCATCGCATGAGATAAATGAAGACTATTGATTTCTGAGCAACATGCATCACTGGCTTGTTATCACTTGTTATCATTCCATTACATGCCTTCAGTATTGTCAAATCCTTTTCCTTTATGTCAGCCATAATGACAAGCATGATGTTGATAAAAAATTAAAAAACATAGACACAAAACCGTCGAACAAAAGCTGAATGGATCTTGTTTTTGCATTGGGAGGCCCTGTCTTTTTTTTTAATTTTATTATTATTATTATTATATTGTATTGTTTTTTTGTTTTTTGTTTTTTTTCAGAAAATATACACTCCATATGAACAAATAAGTAATTACAGTGCTTTGAGTTTAATAAACCTTACAATAAAAAAACAGTCTAAGACGGAAACAATTTTTTACTTATTTTGAGTCTGACACAATAATCTGTTCATGATTCAGAATGTTGACTTCTGTAGTCAATTCAGTCTAATTTACGATGCATTTTGACTGTTTCAGAGATTACTTAATTTGTCAGCTATTCATTTATTTTTAATTCATTTTTTAAATTTTGATTTAATTATTGAAATTTAATTTCATCAATCCAATACTTAAGTTACATGTATTATTATACTTATTTTATTTTATTTATTATATTATAAATTACAATCAATTTTTAATTGCACTTTACTATTAAAAAATACACTACAATTTATTATTATATTAATGTACAACTTTTATTTTTTTGACTATAGCAGGTGTAGGAAATGTTTTCTATTGTTTTCATTTCTGAAGTTTCTCCCTTTTGTTCTTGAGTAAATCATTTAAATGTTGCTATCCTTTTTCTGTAGGTCGATTCCGTCAAACAGAAGTATTGGCTACGGTGGCAAACGTTTTCACAGAGATCTACTCCCAGGTGTCCGGAAGACCCATGGAGAAAATCGGCAGCGGCGACATAGAGGTTAAAGCACCTTCTCCGTTAAAAAGGAATAACTCCGCTCTGAATGCGGCCAAAATTCTAAAACGGAACATCACGAGACAGAACCTGATGGCCCCGGGCCCGGAAGGAGCAGCCAAACAGCCTTCAGCAACTGATGCTGACAACGCAGAGAGTGTGAACTCTGAAGGACGGGACGGGCTGACTGATACCGAGCACAAGCCACAGCAGAAAGTCTTTAGGAAAAAAGATTCATCTCTGGCAACAGTGACCGAGGAGGCCCAGCAAAATATCTCGGAGGCCTCACTCAACAGAGACATCCCAGAACCTCTGGCCAAGGACTCGACGTTAACAAATGGGGATCACTCCACTTCGTCTCCAGCTCTGGACAAAGACACACCACTTTCCCCGGTCCTGGTGAGCATCATTCGGGCGTCTGACGAGAATGAGCATATGACAGAGTCAGAGCTCAAGGAGCATGGACGCCAGGACACCATCACTTCCACCCACGATAAAGAACCATCCAACCTGCTGCCCAACCCACACATAGCCCACCTGCTCAGCCAGCCCAGAGACTCCTTCGAAATGGAGGAGGTACAGTTCCCTCTCGCTTCCACTTTACCAAAACAATCCTCCCTGCTTTCCCTTGTCCAGTTCTCACGCTGACAATCATCTCCAAGCTTCTCCTAAAGTTTTTGTGTGTGTGTGTGTGTGCGTTTTGTTGTAAAAACAGAAGAGGGTCATGACACTTCAAGCCAAAAATAAGTTGGGAACATGAAGCGCTTGGAGGATGTTCTGGGGATTATGGTTTTGCCTTTAATTATGTTGGAGCACGATACTGATTCCTAATAGCAGAAAATGTTCACCAGTGATGCTTAGGGTTGGGAATCGAAAATCGATTCCAATTCTGGAATCAAAAACTTAAAGGGTTAGTTCACCCAAAAATGAAATTGATGTCATTAATGACTCAACCTAATGTTGTTCCACACCCGTAAGACCTCCGTTCATCTTCAGAACACAGGTTAAGATATTTTATATTTAGTCCGAAAGTGTATGCACACTATACTGTCCATGTCCAGAAAGGGAATAAAAACATCATCAAAGTAGTCCATATGTGACATCAGTTAGTTAGTTAGAATCTCTTGAAGCATCGAAAATACATTTTGGTCCAAAAATAGCAAAAACTAAGACTTTATTCAGAATTGTCTTCTCTTCTGCGTTTGTTTTCAATCATGTCACATGATTTCAGCAGTTTGACCCGCTGATTCATGACCGTATGAATCTTTATTTGAGGTTTGAAAACAAACACGAAAGAGAAGACAATGCTGAATAAAGTAGTAGTTGTGTTATTTTTGGACCAAAATGTATTTTTGATGCTTCAAGAGATTCTAACTAACTAACTGATGTCACATATGGACTACTTTGATGATGTTTTTATTCCCTTTCTGGACATGGACAGTATAGTGTGCATACACTTGCATACGCTCTCAGACTAAATATAAAATATCTTAAACTGTGTTCTGAAGATGAACGGAGGTCTTACGGGTGTGGAATGACATTAGGGTGAGTCGTTAATGACATCAACTTCATTTTCGGGTGAATTAACCCTTTAAGGTCGGGAATCGGATACTTGTTATAAAATTAAGATTTTGATTCCTCTTATCGAGTCCTTTTTTGTGCGTTTTAATATGACTTTCAAGCGCATGAAGACCCGTGCATGGTTTTCTGTGTTGCGCACACATCCAAAACGCATGCACAGAAATCCACCTCTCATACATTAGAGTTCTCGTCTGCGTCCTTTTAACACTTGAACAAAAAAATGTCAAATATTCTCATAAACACAGTCGGTTATGTCTTAAGTGAACGTAAACATTTGACAAAGAAAACACGTGTAACAGTATATTAGATCCAAGCAGGATAAAGAGACAGCAGCTTAATTTTCCTGCTGACATATCCATAAAAGAAAGACAAAGAGAAAATTCACTTGTTGTTTTTGACTGAATACATTTTGTAACTATATTTGTAATGTATATTCTATTTATAAAGTGCACTGTTATTTTACATTTGATTGCAGTTTCTGTACCTGAATATTACCTAAAAATGCATTTTATTTTGCATGCTTGAAAAGATTGTTGAAGTGTTTTCCAATTTAAAGGGATAGTTCCCCTAAAAGTGAAAATTCTGTCTTCATTTACTGACTCATGTCATTCCAAACCTGTATGACTTTCTTTCTTCTTTGAAACACAAAAGATAGTAGTTTGAAAAATGTCTGTAGTTTGTCCAAACAATGAAAGTCAATAGGTCCAATGTTGTTTGGAAGCTAGCGTTGTAAGTCTTACAGGTTTGAACCAACATGAGGGTGAGTAAATGATGATAGAATAGTCTCTTATAGCTCTGTTTGTTTGAGCATCCCGACACGGTATGGTATAGCGACACTGGCTTGACCAATTGTGTGAGTTTGGGGTGTGACTATCTGTCTGTCAAAAACCACCCAGTACTTTTACGCTGGCCCTTGGTCATTGCACATTTTCTAACAGTGGCTCATGAGCAGCACCATTTGAGTACTGCTGTGTTGTAATCTGCCAGAATGGTAATAATCTATTTCTTTGCAGTTGCAGAGTAATGAGGATGAAGCTCTTCCTGGTCCTGGCGGCATGTCTCGAGATGGCAGCGGTGAGTTTGGACTGGCTGTGATTATCAGTCACGCTACCAGGAAACTGAATTTGTATGCGTGTCAAAGGCTATATGCAATTTTGAAGCATTCAAAATAGTTGCTTTTGCAATGGTATTGTTTGCAACATGCCAATGCAATGTATAAGATTTAGATTGCTGCCTTAGGCAAAACATTTAATTCATAAAAATGCTGTCAGACTAATTCCGGCTAAAAACGCAACGACTGTGTGATCATATCAAGTTGTCTTTCTCTGGAAGAAAACAGTAAAAAAAAAAAAACAATTCAAACACTCAACACAACTGTTATGCGTTATCATACTGTCCTATATTCCAGCCCTAAGGAGCATGTCTTTTAGTCACAGTATGGAGCAAGTCTGCCCTCGTGTGGTAGAATTTAATAAATTTGCACTATTCGTGTATGCAGAAGAATGTTCTGGAAAGTTCAGCAAAATTGTGCAACCAAAACTTAACTTGTATTGAAACAAGTTTTAAGTGAATGCCTTAAAATTGTGAATCCCCAAACTTGTTAGTATTATTGAAAAAGTGATAGGAAAACATAAAAATATGTGGCAAATTTACAGTTCACCACACTGAACTTAAATAATGAGATCTAAGCCTCAAAACTAAAAAAAAAAGTGTGATTGATAAATTGGCTTTAAATTTGTGTAATCTACTGCTGGGAAATGACTCAATCATGTTGTGTCTCCTACAGAGCGGCTATTGAGGACAGTCAGCCAGCAGTCTGACAGCAGTGGGTTTGCAGAGGACCCATCCGCAGACGGTTCGGGTAATCACCTGAAGGTACGCGAGTGTGGGCATAACCATCTGGGCTCTCAACAATCTATGAATATCAAGTGTAATCCTCCTCGGACCCATGTTTGTCAGACCTATGTTTATGTTTGCACAGAGAGAGAGAGAGAGGGAGTGAGTGAGTGAGTGAGTGAGTGAGTGAGTGAGTGAGTGAGTGAGTGAGTGTTACACACATGTAGCATGAGTAGTTTTTGATTGTTTAATAAGATTTAAAGCAAAAGCAGAATGGTCTGACTTTAACTTTGTGAAATGACGCTACATTAAACATGCAACCATTCACAAAACAAACAGAGATGTACTAAATAAAAGGCAAATTCACTCTGTGACAGTAGGTGGCGCTTATGAAACACTGGTGATATAGCATTTTTACCTGTTTACCGCTGTACACAAATCAGCACTCCGCTTATAAATACTGTTACTCTCTAGAAAAGACAGCTGAAGACAGCTCCCTTCAGAGATCCATTCATATAAACCCCTGCCCTCAAGTCAATATTTATATGTTGCTTCCAATATTTCAAGCATCGCAGTGAGTTTGTTGTGCCTGTACAGTATTTCCTTTGCTAGTGTGTCTGTTCTCTTTGCATCAGTGTTCATTATGTCTATCTCTAGCCATTGACAATGTCCTGTTTATAGATGTAATATTTCTACAAAAAAATAATGACATTTTGGGAAATGATTGCATTTTGTGTACAAGTCCGGAACAGAAATTGGGCAAAATAAAACTAACAAAAAATGTTAAGGGCTTTTTAGTAGAGATGTACCGGCTATCCAGCCATCCATTGGAACCAGACAGTTTTTGCTCCAAACAGGTTTCTTTTTCAACCACTGCCTTTCTACTGAAAAGCCCTCTAAATCTTGAAAATGTCCCCTTTTAGATGCACCAGAACTTAAAATTGTGAAATTTGCATTCTCAGGGAAATTCACAAAACATAAATGGTGTTTAAAGGCTATAAAACTACAAAGTGACTAAATTTCAACATCAATTCTCCGAAGAGCCAGTCCTTCATTGAATAATGGAACTTTTCTATTTTATTAGGTGCAAGACAGCTCAGACAGCTGTGACAGTGAAACTACAGTGACATCGCATGCAGGAGAAGTCAGCACGCCAGTAGCGTTGGAGTACCCCAACTTTGAAAGATTGCTGGGCGAGGAAGCCCATTCTCTGCCCAGAGGCACATGTAGCCAGAGTGAAGCCAACCGAGAAATCCCTGAGATCCCCAGCCTCCAGATTCCCAATCCAAACTCTGACAATATTAGCACTAATGGACCACTACTTTCTCCTGACTCTGATAGGGCTTCCATAGTCGAGTCTGGTTTCAACACCCTGCAAGAACCCACCACAGACTCTCCAAAAGTGGATTTAAGTGTGATTGCAGATGCTACAACAGATTCCATCTCGGATGTAACTCATGAAGGTAGCCTCTCTCAGCCTGATTTGGTCATGGGTCCAGACTCTCCTAAAGATCTACATTCATCCTTTGGGTCAGAGTTTTTGGATCTTGAGCAATGCCACCCCACGGCTCAAAGGAGGCAGAAGGCCCTCCACACAGCCCATCAAATGTCATCCTCAATGGACGAGGAACGTCCTGGCCGAGTATGGGTAAGGGACAAGGACATGCTGAGGGAAAGTTTGGAGAGGAATCCTTTAAGGAGATCCAGCTCCCTCCCAACGTCTTCGCTCAGCCCGTCTCGAGTGGTCACCTCCATGCGCATCCAACTCGGAAAGGGTTCGGTCAAACACTGTACCCCACCCTCGTACACATACCGCTACGACGAGGAGAATCGCAGTGACAGGGAAGAAGTGGATTCCATCATGGAAGAAGATGAAGTTGATAATGCGCCTATGCTCCAGAATTCTGCTCCAGCAGATAAATCAAAGATGGATAGGGGAACACCACCACCACACCATCTCAATATACCTCAACATCTGACTCGCTCTTCCAGCTCGCTTTATAGCGTCCCTAACGACTGGCCCCCAAGGCCCCTGGGTGAAGGTCCAACCTGGAGCACATGTAGTGTCCCAAACCTTTCTTATTATACAGGTCCGGCCCACCCTCTTCCTCATCCTCCTCCTCATGGGTCCTTTTACTCTCCACAACATGGAGTGGCCTACAACTTCTCATACCCTACCAGACTTCCCCACCATACTCCCTTCCCACAACCGCAGAGCTCACCTTGTCCTCAGCCTCTTCAGAGCAATACATTTACTCCACCACATGGGGCGCCCTTTACACCCCATTACAATATACATTATGCGCATCCACACAGCACACCATACAACCCATTCAGTTCACTTTATAACGTTTCTCAGGGAGCTCCCTACAGCCCCTCAATGAACATCCACAACAACCCATACCAAACTAACGTCCCTCTTGCGCAGTCCCACAGTGCCCCCTACACTTTGGGATACAACGAAAACTCCTCTCATCACCACGGTGCCCCCTACAGTCATCCATATTATCCTTCTCCCCCCTACCCTTTCTCCTTTGGGACTCCTCCGGCACCCACCCCTGTGATGGGCAGCACAGAGATGCAGCTCAGGAGGGTTCTCCATGATATCCGTGGGACAATGCAGAACCTTGGTCAGGTGAAAACAGCCAAAATTATTTTTATACTTGTATATTGCATGACCTACCATGATGTATTTTTTTTTTTTTTATTGTTTGTGACTAAGGCAGAGGTATACACAGTTTTATGGTGTACACTATCATGGGCTGGACTTGACAGTGATTAGGAAATATCAAGTAATAAAAACACAATGGGATATGTCCCAAACAAGTCTAGAGAAGAAAGAACATCAATATCTAAAGGCCCCTGTGTGAAGAGGTAGCCTGTGTGTGTGCGTGCGTGCGTGCGTGCGTGCGTGCGTGCGTGCGTGCGTGGTGTGAATGTATGTAGCCTGTGACCTGTAATAAGAGTTTTGTTTAACCCAAAGTTTTATATATACATAAAGTGGAACAAGGAAGTGTGTTCCGGTTTCATATGAATCCCACCCTAAATGCAAATAATCAGCCGAGTCAGCATGCTGCATTATCCTGGGCTCAGTTTAGACATGTATTTCCTGCGTGACTCATAAGTTATAACTGGTCTGTGGTTTTGTTGGCAGAGCTCATCTGTGCATGGAGGGGACACACCCATTGACAGGATCAGTACACCACACTCTGTCCAATTGCTTTATGAGGTACATCATTTCCCAAAGAGGAAGCAGTCACATGATAGTTCATTTTCATAACATGAGTTGCATCAGTAGAAGCCTGTTATGAAATTGAGACGATCCTATAGCTTGTGCAATCGTTTTTGAGTAGTCTTTAACCCATTATTCATGTCCCTAATAGGAGCTCCAGATGCGGCGCAGGAGTTTGAACGTCTTCCGGACTCAAATGATGGATCTGGAACTAGCTCTCATGAGACAACAGTCGATGGTCTACCAGCATCTTAGTCCAGATGAGAGGTGAGAAACAGAATCACAAGCCACAAAGGGTAAAGATCTTCACCCTCCACGCTCCTTTTGCCCAAATCTCTCACACTGTGAAATGTTCTGGTCTTGAAAGCCAAAAAACTGCTTTTTTGTATCAGTAGTTTTGTGCCGGAGGGCCACCAGGGGGCCAAGGGAGTCTGTTTTTTTTTTTAAATATACAGGTCCTTCTCAAAAAATTTGCATATGTGATAAAAGTTTATTATTTTCCATAATGTAATGATACAAATTTAACTTTCATATATTTTAGATTCATTGCACACCAACTGAAATATTTCAGGTCTTTTATTGTTTTAATACTGATGATTTTGGCATACAGCTCATGAAAACCCAAAATTCCTATCTAAAAATATGAGCATATCATGAAAAGGTTCTCTAAATTAGCTATTAACCTAATCATCTGAATCAACTAATTAACTCTAAACACCTGCAAAAGATTCCTGAGGCTTTTAAAAACTCCCAGCCTGGTTCATTACTCAAAACCGCAATCATTGGTAAGTCTGCCGACCTGACTGCTGTCCAGAAGGCCATCATTGACACCCTCAAGCTAGAGGGTAAGACACAGAAAGAAATTTCTGAACGAATAGGCTGTTCCCAGAGTGCTGTATCAAGGCACCTCAGTGGGAAGTATGTGGGAAGGAAAAAGTGTGGCAAAAAACGCTGCACAATGAGAAGAGGTGACCGGACCCTGAGGAAGATTGTGGAGAAGGACCGATTCCAGACCTCGGGGGACCTGCGGAAGCAGTGGACTGAGTCTGGAGTAGAAACATCCAGAGCCACCGTGCACAGGCGTGTGCAGGAAATGGGCTACAGGTGCCGAATTCACCCAGTCAAGACACTTTTGGGCTACAGAGAAGCAGCACTGGACTGTTGCTCAGCGGTCCAAAGTACTTTTTTTGCTACTAATTTTGCGTGTCATTCGGAAATCAAGGTGCCAGAGTCTGGAGGAAGACTGGGGAGAAGGAAATGCCAAAATGCCTGAAGTCCAGTGTCAAGTACCCACAGTCAGTGATGGTCTGGGGTGCCATGTCAGCTGCTGGTGTTGGTCCACTGTGTTTTATCAAGGGCAGGGTCAATGCAGCTAGCTATCAGGAGATTTTGGAGCACTTCATGCTTCCATCTGCTGAAAAGCTTTATGGAGATGAAGATTTCATTTTTCAGCACGACCTGGCACCTGCTCACAGTGCCAAAACCACTGGTAAATGGTTTACTGACCATGGTATTACTGTGCTCAATTGGCCTGCCAACTCTCCTGACCTGAACCCCATAGAGAATCTGTGGGATATTGTGAAGAGAAAGTTGAGAGAAGCAAGACCCAACACTCTGGATGAGCTTAAGGCCGCTATCGAAGCATCCTGGGCCTCCATAACACCTCAGGATTGCCACAGGCTGATCGCCTCCATGCCACGCCGCATTGAAGCAGTCATTTCTGCAAAAGGATTCCCGACCAAGTATTGAGTGCATAACTGAACATAATTATTTGAAGGTTGACTTTTTTTTGTATTAAAAACACTTTTCTTTTATTGGTCGGATGAAATATGCTAATTGTTTTAGAATCTTTGAGTTACTTTTTTGAGAATGATTTTGGAATTTTGGGTTTTCATGAGCTGTATGCCAAAATCATCCGTATTAAAACAATAAAATACCTGAAATATTTCAGTTGGTGTGCAATGAATCTAAAATATATGAAAGTTACATTTTTATCATTACATTATGGAAAATAATGAACTTTTATCACATATGCAAATTTTTTTAGAAGGACCTGTATAAATATAAAATGTAATACATTTTTCCACCTTTATTTTAAACTTTATGATTTCAAATTTCTGTTTTTACAGTTATGTTAATTTCCCGTAGCACTGAACAGCTGTACAATTTGATTGAGAGAAAGGGTAGATGTAGCAATAAACTTAACGTCAAACTAAATATTTAAACAAATCATACATACTAATAATTTGTCATTAATGAAAAATAAATTATAACCGCTGTACCTCTACTGGAAATTTACCAAGCATTTACAAACTGTCTGCAGAACTGATAAAAACTGAACTGTGAAAATCTTGAACCCTGTGTTGTTCCAGGCGGGAGGCAGAACAACTCCAAACACTGCGGACCGCAGTCAGGCAGGAGCTGCAGGACCTGGAGCTGCAGCTGGAAGATCGCCTGCTCTCTCTGAATGAAGAGATGCGCAGCAGCTCCCAACACAGCGGCTTCTACCGCCACCACATGGTCAGTGCATGCACCCTCAACTGCCTTAGCTTAGACCTAATTCTGCTTTAAATTCTCTACCTAAAGTTTCTGTTAGCAGGTAATAAAATAAAATTTCTCATTTTATTTTATAACCCCTTAGGATTGGATGTGAAATCTAAATGTGAATTCTAACCTGATATATTTAGAATAAACATAAACAGACATTACATTGTGATTATGTAATATATAAAACATCACTGAGTTGAATTTCAATAACTATTACATACCATTATTATGATATAAAATGACAAAAATGTGGAAATGTTTTATATACACTACTGTTAAAATTCTGGGGGTCAGTAAGATTAATTATTATTAAATAATTATTACTTAAGTAAGGATGCATTAAATTGATCAACTTTTTTTTTTTTTTACTTTCTGTTCATCAAAAAAATCCTAAACACCAAATATATCCCAGTTTCCTTAAAAAATATTAAACAGCACAACTGTTTGAACATAGATCATAATAAGAAATGTTTCCTGAGCACCAACTCTGCATATTAGAATAATTTAATCATGTGACTGAAAACTGGAGTAAAGAAAATTGCAGAAAATTCAGCTTTGCCATCAAAGGAATACATTAAGAAAATTAATTGTAAAAAGTTCACAATATTACAATTTTCAATGTACTTGTGATCAAATAAATGCAGCTTTGTTGACCAAAAGCATTTAAAAAATGGCCAACCATAAAATGTTGAAAGGTAGTGCATGTTGATTTTTTTGACCCTTCAGTAACATATGTGTGTCTCACAGGGCATGCAGAGAGGTCAAAGCATGGAAAGCCTGTCGAATTCTTCAGCACTGCGGGCTATGGAGCCGGTGAGTGGATTATTCTCATGTTTCAATGTCCTGTATCAGATATCATCTCCATGCCTTATTCTACTCTCGGATTCCTCTTTCCCTGTATATATTATTGCATGTGAATGTAAAGATGACGGACCTCCTGAAGGAGCAATTGTACCTTCAATCTGAGCTGGGATATGAGGCTGCCACACCCAGTTCAGGCCGCTCATCGAGAGCATCCAGCCCTGGCAGATTCAACCAAACACTCGAGTCTTGCTCTCCTTCCCTGCAAAGAGGCAGTGTTTACCGGGCCACCCTCAACCTCACACCCACCGTCCCTCCGCGACCTGGAATGGAAGTTCCTCGGCCTGTATCACCAGAAAAAATGGAGCCGAGTCTGACAAATACTTCTTTGGAGTTCAGCAGAGATGAGGACGAGTCGTCACTGGATGGTCGCAAGAGCAGGATGACGGAGGACTGCAGTCCCACCGAGTGGAGGAGTAAAAGTAGAGTAAATGGTGACCTGCAACATCTTATACAGGAGGTGAAAGAACTTATATATTTTAAGGGGGCCTGTTATGCCCCTTTTTATGTAATATAATATATAAGATGTAATATATCGCAGGTGTCCCCTAAATGTGTCTCTAAAGTTTCAGCTCATGCTCCATGGACCATTTATAATACCATGTTGTAAATGCCCATTTTTGAGTGGAAGTAAAAGCATGCAGTTTTTGTGTGTGTATCTTTAAATGCAAATGAGTTGCAGCTCCTTACTTTCCAGAAGATGGCGGAGCTTTACAGTTTGTGCCTCGGTCCGGATACTCTAACAAAGACTAACAAAACATCTGTTTGGTTTTGATTATCATCTCTATTGCGGCCACGCTCATTTGACATTGCAGTTCTTCATCATCATGAGAGTTTTTATTTGCATGCATTTTAAAGCCATATCAGTTTAACTTCTGATGTATGGTTTTCTGAGCACACCCATCTGAAGCATGTGCACAGTTAGCTGGTTGTCAGACGGCGTGTCCTATGAGTATTAAATTGAGTTCTCTTTCATTGATTTGAAAATCTTTCCTGTTTATTATCTCAGTCCTTTAAAGTAGCTGCATTTGAATGAAACAAGAGATAACAAGACATGACAAGTGCTGGCCTCAGATACCTGTATCAGCGGTCACTATACACTGTTGCTTACAGGGAATCGGCTAACTGACTTTGAAATGTTGCGACTGACTAATCAAGAATTTCAGAGAGCCGTGTAATAAGAATAAATATCTGACAGAAAAAGCAGCATGTGTTTCCATCTCCACCTCAAAAGAAAGTGTAAAAGGCTTATTTGACTGTCTTTGGCACCGTTTGAGTGAGTTCTTTGTTGTTGTAATGGTTTTTGGTGGTGTGTGTGATGATTGACAGATTTGCACATAAAATATCATGCATCAGTTTAGGCTGATTTACAAGTCTGCCAATGCCATGATGGTCCAGCAATTCCGAGGCTTCTAAGGGAAACTTGGACCGAATTGGTTCCTTGTTATTCACCTGAGTAAATTCAAGGCCTGTGGAGTGATGTAACAGCCTGGCAAGACCTGATGTTCCTCATCGCCGTGTCAATGTGTATTTGACACTTCACAGTACTGCCAGTTCTTGGGATTTCATATATGGAGAAAAATGAAAGGGGGGGGACTGTTCAAATAGTTTAATATCATTGTCATAGTTTGCTGTATGACAGATTTACACGTGTTATAGTAACTAAAAGTTGTCTCTGAACTATATTTTTCAGCAGTATTATAGTAGTTTGGCTGTTTTCTGAATACAATTTTTTAACTTTTCTAGTAACAAACTACCGTATTTTTTGGTAAATAGGTCAAATATTTAGTAAATAGGTAAATATTGGTGTACAAGTCACACTTTATTATTACATTCAGAAATTATGTAAAATACTGTTAAATAAAACAAAAAATTAACAAACATTATTAACACTAAACATATTTTAGTTCTTACCCCACAATAAATCCTTTAAATTGAACTGCAGTCAGGACTGAAAATGTGAAGCAGAAATTATAGTGCCATTTATTATAAACTACATTCATTATAAATGGCTGGCCTAAACAAATGTATTTAAAGCGAAACTGAAACTGCTGGCATGTGGAAAATGTGCTATACAAATAAACGTAATCTTGCGTGCCTCTCATATCCGGGACAAATTTGTGCATTTTTGCATACTTGATGTTAATTGAACTTCGAAATATAACTCGCAGCACAATTCAGATAATAAAAAATTGACTTATATTCTGGAAAATCTTTTTTTCCCCACCAAATATTATTGGCGTCATCAAATAATTCAAATAAATAATTCAAATGATTGACTGATTTGTGTCTCGATGCAGCATTTTAGGTCTTTTTACTGTATAGTTAGTGTTTGATTTTCCTGCCTTTAATGCAGACTGACATCATTTCTTTTGTATCGTCCCGCAGATTAAAGAAAGCATCGCGGATGAAATCCGGCAGGAGATTGTGAACGAGCTTCTGGCTGCTGTGTCGCCACACAG